>NC_041392.1:257299942-257310969 GCF_002162155.2 Triticum dicoccoides | reverse complement strand
GAGTCTATGTCAGAGCTAAAAAGCAAGTCCACATACTCAACTATCATTTAGTCCTCCATAATTGCTAACACTCACGCAATACTTGTGGTTACGGAGTTTTAATCGGACACAGAGAAAGATAGGGGCTTATAGTTTTGCCCCACAACCTTTTACCTCAAGGGTAATGTCAACAATAATGGTTCATGCTCCCCCACATCCAATTAGATATATATATATATATATATATATATATATATATATATATATATATATATATCATGTTCTTTCCAACATGCTGAGCTTGCCAAAGGATAAAATGAAAAAGAAAAGGTGAAGATCACCATGACTCTTGCATAAGGTAGAAGATAATGATAAAGGATAGGCCCTTCACAGAGGGAAGCAGAGGTTGCCATGCGCTTTTATGGTTGGATGCATAAAATCTCGATGCGAAAGAACGTCACTTTATATTGCCCCTTGTGATATGAACCTTTATTATGCAGTCCGTCGCTTTTATTACTTCCACATTACAAGATCGTATAAAGCTTATTTCTCCCACACCAATCAATCATACATATTTAGAGCAATTTTTATTGCTTTGCACTGATGACAACTTACTTGAAGGATCTTACTCAATCCATAGGTAGATATGGTGGACTCTCATGGCAAGACTGGTTTAGGGATTTTGGAAGCACAAGTAGTATTTCTACTTGGTGCTGAGAATTTGGCTAGCATGAGGGGGAAAGGCAAGCTCAACAAGTTAGAGGATCCATGACAACATACTTTATCTCAGATATAAGAAAGACATGACTCATTACGTTGTCTTCCTTGTCCAACATCAACTCTTTAGCATGTCATATTTTAATGAGTGCTCCCAATCATAAAAGATGTCAATGATAATATATCTATATGTGAAAACCTCTCTTTCCTTATTACTTCCTATTAATTGCAACAATGACCGAAGCTATGTCTGCCAACTCCCAACAACTTTTAATCATCATACTCTTTCTATGTGAAGTCATCACTCTCAATAAGATCAATATGAACTCTTTGTTTCTTTTTATTCTTTTCTCTTTTTCTTTTATTCACGCAAGATCATGGCAAAATAATCAAGCCCTTGACTCAACACTAATCTTTATTATATATAGCTCACGGACTCGATTACAAAGAGAGATCAAAAAGAAAAACTCAAAACTATATCATGCCATAGACTTTATTCTACTAGATCAAGATACTACTAATAGGATCGAACTAAGAAAAACAATAAAGATAGGAGTTGTGATGGTGATACGATACCGGGGCACCTCCCCCAAGCTTGGCAGTTGCCAAGGGGAGTGCCCATACCCATGTGATTATGTCTCCTTCTTTGTTGTCGGTGTAATATTCTTGGCGATGATTCCCCTCAGGATGCGGTTCTCCTCCTCGAGCTTATTGACTTGCTGTTTGAGGTCCATTATTTCCTTACAAAGCTTTCCCGTGATAGCTAAAGCTCCTTGCACCCAAGGGTGTTGCATAGCTGCGGGAGAACAAGTGACACTCCTCTTCATATTTTCATAAGAAAGAAATCTAACATTAGAAGGGATAACCGAGTTTGGAATAGCTGAGCCCTGTAGTTCCCCCATCGTGAACCCATCTCGGAGGCGAGAGGTGACTTCTTGATCCTCCATGGCATCTACTCTCATCAAGTTAGCCTCCATCTCTTCCTCCGTTGCTGGCCCAAAGTGGTCAGCGTCGCTGTTTGCCCTTGGTTCCGGTGCCGGATTAGATACCCGGCTCTCCCTGATTGACTCTTGAGAAGACATCTTGCTCTATTCTGCAGCAGCAACAGCTCGAAAACAAAAACAGAGGAAATTTGCGTGATACGGGAGTCAAAACCTTCGGGAGAATATATAATGAAATTTTACCGACCAAAATACGTATCGTGCAAGAAAACGGAGTCCGAAAGGCACATGAGGTGCTCACGAGGTAGGGGGCGCGCCCACCACCCTCGTGGGGCCCTCGTGTCCTTCCCGGACTGCTACTTATTTTTCTATTTTTCTAAATATTCCAAAACGGAGAAATATTGCCTTAAAAATTGTTTTGGAGTCGGTTTACTTACCGTACCACATACCTATTCCTTTTCGGAGTCTGAAACGTTCTGGAAAGTGTCCCTTATGTATTCCTCCGGGGTTACAGTTTCAATAATATTGGTTTCAACATTTATGGGATTACCTGAGATATAATGTTTAATTCTTTGACCGTTTACCACCTTCAGATTTGTGCCCTCGAAGTTGTTGATTTTTATGGCACCGGAACAATAGACCTCCTCGATAACATAGGGGCCTTCCCATTTAGAGAGAAGTTTTCCTGCAAAAAATCTTAAACGAGAGTTGTATAGCAATACATAATCACCTACATTAAACTCACGCTTTTGTATCCTTTTGTCGTGCCATCTTTTAACTTTTTCTTTAAACAACTTGGCATTTTCATAAGCTTGGGTTCTCCATTCATCAAGTGAGCTAATATCAAATAACCTCTTCTCACCGGCAAGTTTGAAATCAAAGTTAAGCTCTTTAATAGCCCAATATGCCTTATGTTCTAGTTCTAGAGGTAAGTGACATGCTTTTCCATAAACCATTTTATACAGAGACATACCCATAGGATTTTTGTATGCAGTTCTATATGCCCATAATGCATCATCAAGTTTCTTAGACCAATTCTTTCTAGACCTATTAACAGTCTTTTGCAAATTAATTTGAGCTCTCTATTGCTCAACCCTACTTGACCACTAGACTGTGGGTGATAAGGAGATGCAATTCTATGATTAACATCATATTTAGCAAGCATTTTACGGAAAGCACCATGAATAAAGTGTGAACCACCATCAGTCATTAAATATCTAGGGACTCCAAATCTCAGAAAAATAACTTCTTTAAGCATTTTAATAGAAGTGTTATGATCAACACTAATAGTTGGAATAGCTTCTACCCACTTAGTAACGTAATCAATAGCAACTAGAATATGTGTGTATCCATTAGAGGCAGGAAAAGGTCCCATATAATCAAAGCCCCAAACATCAAATGGTTCAATAACAAGAGAATAATTCATAGGCATTTCTTGACGTCTACTAATATTAACAATTCTTCGACATTCATCACAAGACAAGACAAACTTACGGGCATCCTTGAAGAGAGTAGGCCAATAAAAACCAGATTGCAGTACCTTATGTGCAGTTCTATCTCCAGCATGGTATCCTCCATAAGACTCGGAATGACACTTGCATAGGATCTGTTCCTATTCATGCTCAGGTACACAACGTCTAATAACACCATCTACTCCTTCTTTATAAAGATGTGGGTCATCCCAAAAGTAATGTCTCAAGTCATAGAAAAACTTTTTCTTTTGCTGGTATGTGAAGCTAGGTGGTATAAACTTAGCAACAATATAATTAGCATAATCAGCATACCATGGAGTACTACGAGAAGTACTTATAACATTTAATTGTTCATCAGGAAAGTTCTCATTAATAGGCAGTGGGTCATCAAGAATATTTTCTAACCTAGACAAGTTGTCTGCAACACGGTTCTCGGCTCCCTTTCTATCAACAATATGCAAATCAAATTCTTGTAGCAAGAGAACCCATCTAATAAGTCTAGGTTTAGCATCTTTCTTTTCCATAAGGTATTTAATAGTAGCATGATCAGTTTGAATAGTTACTTTAGAATCAACAATATAAGGTCTGAACTTATCACAAGAAAATACAACTGCTAAAAGCTCTTTTTCAGTAGTAGCATAATTTCTTTGAGCATTGTCTAGAGTCTTACTAGCATAATGAATAACATTTAATTTCTTATCAACTCTTTGCCCTCGAACAACACCTACAGCATAATCACTAGCATCACACATAATTTCAAAGGGTAAATTCCAATCAGGTGGTTGAACAACAGGTGCATAGACTAATGCTTTCTTAAGTATTTCAAATGCTTCTACACAATCATCATCAAAGACAAATGGTATATCTTTTTGCAATAAATTAGTCAGAGGCCGAGAAATTTTTGAGAAGTCCTTAATGAACCTCCTATAAAATCCAGCGTAACCAAGGAAACTTCTTATACCTTTGATGTCCTTGGGACATGGCATCTTTTCAATAGCATCAACCTTGGCTTTATCAACTTCAATACCTCTTTTAGAAACTTTGTGCCCCAAGACAATACCTTCATTAACCATAAAGTGGCACTTTTCCCAATTCAAGACAAGATTAGTTTCTTCACGTCTCTGCAAAACTCGATCAAGATTGCTCAAGCAATCATCAAAAAAAGAACCATAGACGGAAAAGTCGGCCATGAAAACCTCACAATTTTTTTCACAAAAGTCAAAGAATATAGCCATCATGCATCTTTGAAAGGTAGCAGGTGCATTACATAAACCAAAAGGCATACGTCTATAAGCAAAAGTACCAAAAGGGCATGTAAAAGTAGTCTTAGATTGATCTCTGGCCGACACAGGTATTTGAGAGAAACCAGAATAACCATCTAGAAAGCAATAGTGTGTATGTTTGCATAATCTTTCTAGCATTTGATCAATAAAAGGTAAGGGGTAATGATCTTTCTTAGTAGCTTTATTTAATTTGCGGAAATCAATTACCATCCTATAACATGTGATAATTCTTTGGGAATCAATTCATCTTTATCATTAGGAACAACAGTAATACCTCCCTTCTTAGGGACACAATGGACAGGACTTACCCAGTCACTATCAGCAACGGGATAGATTATACCTGCCTCCAGAAGCTTAAGTACTTCTTTTCTTACCACTTCTTTCATTTTAGGATTCAGACGTCGTTGAGGATCACGAACTGGTTTGGCATCTGCTTCCAAATTTATTTTATGTTAACATAGAGTGGGACTAATGCCCTTAAGATCATCAAGAGTATATCCAATAGCAGCACGATGCTTCTTCAGAGTTTTCAATAATCTTTCTTCTTCATGCTCTGAAAGGTTAGCACTAATAATAACAGCATATATCTTCTTTTCATGAAGATAAGCATATTTAAGATTATCAGGCAACGGTTTAAGCTCAAACACGGGATCACCCTTCCGTGGAGGAGGATCTCCTAAAATTTCAACAGGCAAATTGTGTTGCAGAACAGGTTCCTGTTTAAAGAATACTTCATCTATTTCCCTTCTTTCATTCATGAACATATCATTTTCATGGTCTAGTAAATAGTGTTCTAAAGGATCACTAGGAGGTATGACAATAGAAGCAAGACCAATAATTTCATCCTTACTAGGCAATTCTTCCTCACGATGTTGTTTAGTAATTTTAGAAAAACTAACAGTGTGACCCGCGCATTTGCGCGGCTAGATTTGATGCGTACTTTATATCGAGTTTTCTTTGTCTAGAAGACTATTAGTAAACTATTATTCAAAATATGACCAGCATACATCCTTTGTGGAAACACAGTTGTGCTTTGCAAAAAGTAACTATTTTGGGTGCAAGACTGATAGCATTGGGACATTCATCTTATTGTAACTCATGTGTTGGGCTTATCTCTTCTACTCTTCCTCTCTTCTTTGGCATCTACGTGTGCACTAATAAATTTAGGAGGAATAGTTTACTGAAGATTAAATTGAAGAGTGAAAGCTCAAGCTTGAAGTTACTTAATGTATTCATCGAATTGCTTTGTCATCGGCTATATATTGTTGGTGTTTTCAGCCCATAGAATGTCGTGGCCTTAAAATAATTCCATGGAAGTTCATCTTACACTAATTGGATTTCCAAAATTTGAATATTATATATCCCTCCTTCCCACTCAACTCGTCCCTCTCCATGCATTATTTTTCTTAATCATGTCTTGTGTTCTTTATGTTTGCTTATATTTTATGATCAGATACAAAACTTCTTATTATACACCTCACATTGTTTGTTGCGTGCATTTTTTGGTGGCTTAAATTTTCTTAAACGCCTTCTTAATTACTCCCATTATAGCTTATCTTTACAAAAAATTCTCTATCGTTTTCCCATTAATTTTTAGGAAGTGAACATAACTTATTTGGGTTGAGTGGGTGTATAACCTAATTTCATTGTCTTTTGTAAAATATTTTCTGAATTTTAAGCTATTTAAGGTAGTTTTGTTGCTAGAGTGCATCAAAATAAAATTACAATTTTTTAAAATTTGTTTTTTATTTGAATTTCATGTAAAAATATAATTTGTATTTTTATCTACCCAGTGAGTGCTATGTACTGTCAATCGTGAAGCTCTGTGATTCTGGTCTATAGAAAGCTCCTCATGATTTTGTGCATGTGGTGGTTTCCATACTATGTGCGCCTATACTGAATTTGGTGTTTCTATAGAAATTATTATACCTACTATCAATTTTGAAATAGATATGTATTACTATTCTATACATAAAAGTTGACTGTATCTGATACCAGCGTCAAAGCTCCACTTCTTTTTTTGCACGGGGGGGGGGGGATCCAATTTTTGACTATTTGCATGTTTTTTCTCTATTCCATTTGCCCACACATAGAGCTTAATTATCAGCAACTGATCCTAGCTTATTTGGTTGGAGAAGTGAATATAATCTTTTTCTGTACTGGGATGTGCAATCTAATTGCAAGGTTTTATATAACTATATTCTAAAAATAATCTATTGGTAGTTGAAATTCAAATTTCTAAATTTCTTCTTTCCCTTTATTTTTATTCTGAATATCCTGTGAAAAAAATACTTTTCACTTTTTAATTTACCTAATGAAAGTTTGGTTCCCTCAACCGTGAAGCTACGCAGTCCATTAGAAAGACCTATGTGATTCCATGCATGTGTTGGTGTCCATAATATGGGCGGCCATGTTTCCAAAAGAAAAACACCGTACCTATTATCATTTTGGAAAATAGACACTATTATTTATTTATATATTCTGTCTAGTCATAGATTTACAATGGTATATTTGAATCTCGTACAATTAGGGTGTCAAATATAACTAAAGAAAGGGATCAATTGAATATAATTATCAATAGGGATTAAAAAGTCCCTCAGCTGGGAAATATAAGGGGCGCACGAATTTAGCATGTACATGATTTTTTTGTAAATGTTGCGTGGAATGTTGCTAAAAAAGTATTGTATAACACAAATCTACTGTGTAATGTATAATACCAATGGATACGTATCTGCATCCGACGCCTCTTCAATGGAAAGCCAATGGATCGATATCTGCTGATGCACCTCTCTTGTGGGCATCTCTGCAGACTCCCCTGTTGACTCTTCTTTAAATATGAACCAAAATCTTTGTTGTCCTCGTAGAAAGCAAAACTAACTTATTATATGAGGTTTATAATCACTTACCCTTGTTTTTCATACACAGAGTTTTTGGATTTGCAAAACTTCATCTCTTCAAGTCCAGCAGATGATTCATGTTGCTACGTATGCTTATCTGCATCTGATGCCTCCTGTCTAGCTTTTCGATTTGGAAAGACAATGGATCGATCTCTGCTACCGTTGCACGTCTCCATGCGTATGTCTTTGCGAACTCTCCATTGTTTGATGGTCTCCTGTGACTTTAAATATGGCCGTGGCAGGCTCGTGATGTGTAACCGACGTGCCGCCGGAATCACATGCTAGAGATTGTCGTGGCCGCCACATGCGGTGAAAAGGACCTTGCACCTGCAGGGAACCATGGCGAGGCTAAGGTCGTCCTGATGAAGTCTTTTGCAATCTCACTTCCACCGGCAAGATTACATCCGCAGTCAATAATTAGACTCGTGTGGTTCACTGGTTCTCTTCCAGTCTTTTTAACGTGGTTCTGTATATGATTACAGTTGTAAGTAGAAAAGGATTGTTTATATTGGTTAAGAAGATGATTGTTTATCAGTATTGTTTATTCTGTACATGCATGTGTTCCTACGTGGGCATGCATGACTTTCTATCCTAGTCTCTCACACTCGGATCCCAAGATATCTTCCCTATTGCTATCTTTTTTTAGGAATTTTTTCCTATTTCCTGGTCAATGCACGTCTTTCCGTTCGTGTGGCCTTATGCTTCTTATATAGTATACATCTAACGTGACAACATGACAGTTCAAACTGATCGCACATATATTTTTTCATGTTACGTAAAGTTCTTTAAATCTTAGCCATTGTTATTCTAATCAAACGGTGTAAAAAATATTAGCATATGTGGACAAACATGATGGCTTGTTTGCCTATTATTTTAAGTATATAATAGATTAAACTCATGAACCATATCATCCAAGCCAATAGTAACAACATTCTTTTCGCAATCTATCCTAGCATTAACAGTGTTTAAGAAGGGTCTACCAAATATAATGGGACAAAAGGTATCTTGTGGAGAAGTAAGAACAAGAAAATCAGCAGGATATTTAGTTTTCCCACACAAGACTTCAACATCTCTAACTATTCCAATTGGTGAAATAGTATCTCTATTGGCAAGTTTAATTGTGATATCAATGCCTTCTAACTCAGCATGTGCAATTTCATTCTTAATTTCTTCGTATAAAGTATGCGGTATAACACTAGCACTCGCACCCATATCACATAAGCCATGATAACAATGATCTCCTATTTTAACAGAAATAACAGGCACGCCTACCACATGTCTATGTTTATCTTTAGCACAAGGTTTAGCAATTTTAGGAGTTTCATCTTTGAACTAAATAACATGCCCATCAATATTATCAGACAAGAGATCTTTAATAACAATAGCAATATTATGTTATACTTTAACTTGCTCAGGAGGTGTATAAGTTCTAATATTGCTTTTACGAACAACAGTTGAAGCTTTAGCATGATCCTTTACTCTAACAGGGAAAGGTGGTTTCTCAACATAAGAAGTAGGAACAATAGGATCATTATAAGTGATAGTCTTTTCTTCAACTTTAATAGGTGCAGCTACTTTTACTTCTTTGGGAGGATGATATTTAAACCACTTCTCCGTAGGGAGATCAACATAAGTAGCAAAAGATTCACAGAAAGAAGCTACTATCTCAGAGTCAAGGCCATATTTAGTGCTAAACTTATGAAAAATATCGGTGTCCATAAAAGATTTAACACAATCAAACTTAGGTGTCATACCTGACTCCTTACCTTTTTCGAGGTCCCAATCTTCAGAGTTGTGTTTAATTCTATCCAATAAATTCCATCTGAATTCAATAGTCTTCATCATAAAAGAGCCAGCACAAGAAGTATCGAGCATGGTGCGATTGTTTTCAGAAATCCGGGCATATAAATTTTGAATAATCATTTCTCTTGAGAGCTCATGATTGGGGCATGAATATAACATTGATTTAAGCCTCCCCCAAGCTTGAGCGATGCTTTCTCGTTCGCGAGGCCAGAAATTATATATATAATTGTGATCACGATGAATAAGATGCATAGGGTAATACTTTTGATGAAATTCCAACTTCAATCTTTTATAGTCCCATGATCTCATATCATCACATAGCCTATACCATATCAATGCATCTCCCTTCAAAGATAAAGGGAAGACATTCTTCTTAGCAACATCATCGGGTATACCTGCAAGCTTAAATAATCCACAAACTTCATCCACATATATTAAGTGCTCATCAGGATGCTTTGTTCCATCTCCTGTAAAAGGGTTAGCTAGCAGTCTTTCCATCATACCCGAAGGAAATTCAAAAGGAGTTTCATTTTCAATAGGTTCAGTAGGTTGAGGAGCAACTCTTTGCTCTACTGGACGGGGTGAAGATACCCCGAACAAGCCCCTCAGAGAATTACTTTCCATAGTAACAAGTGACAGTAAATTTCAGCACACTATATAAATTTTTCCTTACCAAATTCCACCTACCAAAGGCGCTACACTCCCCGGCAACGGCGCCAGAAAAGAGTCTTGATGACCGAGAAGTATAGGGGATCTATCGTAGTCCGTTCGATAAGTAAGAGTGTCGAACCCAACGAGGAGCAGAAGGAAATGATAAGAGGTTTTCAGCAAGGTATTCTCTGCAAGTACTGAAATAAGTGGTAACAGATAGTTTTGTGATAAGATAAATTGTAACGAGCAACAAGTAACAAAAGTAAATAAAGTGCAGCAAGGTGGCCCAATCCTTTTTGTAGCAAAGGACAAGCCGGAACAAACACTTATAATAGGAAAAGCGATCCCGAGGACACATGGGAATATCGTCAAGCTAGTTTTCATCACGTTCATATGATTCGCGTTCGATACTTTGATAATTTGATATGTGGGTGGACCGGTGCTTGGGTGATGTTCTTACTTGAACAAGCATACCACTTATGATTAACCTCTATTGCAAGCATCCGCAACTACAACAAAAGTATTAAGGTAAACCTAACCATAGCATGAAACATATGGATCCAAATCAGCCCCTTACGAAGCAACGCATAAACTAGGGTTTAAGCTTCTGTCACTCTAGCAACCCATCATCTACTTATTACTTCCCAATGCCTTCCTCTAGGCCCAAATAATGGTGAAGTGTTATGTAGTCGATGTTCACATAACACCACTAGAGGCTAGACAACATACATCTTATCAAAATATCAAACGAATACCAAATTCACATGACTACTAATAGCAAGACTTCTCCCTTGTCCTCAGGAACAAACGTAATTACTCACAAAGCATATTCATGTTCATAATCAGAGGGGTAATAATATGCATATAGGATCTGAACATATGATCTTCCACCAAATAAACCAACTAGCATCAACTACAAGGAGTAATCAACACTACTAGCAACCTACTAGCACCAATCCCAGACTTTGAGACAAGAATTGGATACAAGAGATGAACTAGGGTTTGGAGATGAGATGGTGTTGGTGAACATGTTGATGGAGATTGCCCTCTCCCGACAAGAGGAGCGTTGGTGATGAGGATGTGATGATTTCCCCCTCCGGGAGGGAAGTTTCCCCAGCAGAACAGCTCTGCCGGAGCTCTAGATTGGATCCGCCAAGGTTCCGCCTCGTGGCGGCGGAGTCTCGTCCCGAAAAGTTTCTTCCTATTTTTTTCTCATCGAAAGACTTCATATAGGAGAAGATGGACGTCGGAGAGCCACCAGGGGCCCCACGAGGTAGGGGGCGT
>NC_041392.1:257250746-257299713 GCF_002162155.2 Triticum dicoccoides | reverse complement strand
TCGTGAGCAGGGTGTGGGCCCCCTGGCCTTCATCTTTGGCGAAGATTTTTATTTATTTATTTTAAGACGTTCCGTGGAGTTTCAGGACTTTTGGAGTTGCGCAAAATAGGTCTCTAATATTTGCTCCTTTTCCAGCCCAGAATTCCAGCTGCCGGCATTCTCCCTCCTCATGTAAACCTTGTAAAATAAGAGAGAATAGCCATAAGTATTGTGACATAAAGTGAAATAACAGCCCATAATGCAATAAATATCGATATAAAAGCATGATGCAAAATGGACGTATCAGTGCCGCCTTAGCCGATAGAGCGGAATGTAAGGCAGCAAAACACAGGAGCCGGGAAAACCCAACATTTGACCAAAGACATGATTCGGAGATGATGCATATAAGGCCAAACTCGCGACGCCGAACACTTCCTAAGGTATTCGGTCTTTATGGTGTAAACCGGGCGTAAACATTGCCCTTTGTAATAAGCCCCTGGTGTCCAGGTACGTGCATTATTTTGACGTGGCCACATGCCAAGACGTCAGCATCCTTCTCAATTGTACTGAGAATCCGAGGGATGTGTATTAACAAGAGAGAGTAAAAAAAGGTTTACGCAGGGTCTTAATCTAAAAAGAATCCTTGGAACGGGTCCCTACTGCACGTCTGCGCATGTGTCTCCGTTGTACCGTATCCTGGACGGGTGTAGCATGATGGTCATCTGTAAAAGAGAGGAACGTAGTTGAAAAGTTGTCGTGCAAAAAGGTAGGTTATACTAAAGAAACCATGTACAGTTCAAGATGAGTAAAGTTGAGCCTAATTGCCACTTATTTGCGCGCGTTGAGCCCCTTGTATTGTAATAGGGGTATAGCCATCAAACCTGTATCAATTACATATAGCTGCACCGAACTCGTCTAACCACGTCCGTGGTCTTAACGACTTGTCAGATGGTTTAGTTGGTGAGGCCGTTTAGTGTGCGGCTGCCAAGGCAGCTGCATGGTCTTCCGCGCGCAAGGAACGCTCAATATTTCCATTTACTGTAATGATGTCGCATGGACTGGGCATGTTAAGCATGAGAGAAGCGTAATGCGGTATTACGTTAAAGCGAGCGAAAGCTTCACGTCCGAGTAGTGCATGATAGCCACTTTGGAACGGAGCGATGTGGAAGGTTAACTTTTCGCTGCGGAAGTTATCAGGAAAGCCGAATATAACCTCTAGTAGCAGGGAGCCCGTGCAATGGGCTTCTGGGCCTGGCGTTACTCCTTTGAAGGTAGTATTGCTATGGCTAATTTTTGTCGGGTCTATCCCCATGTTGCAGACTGTGTCCTGATATATCAGGTTTAAACTTCTGCCGCCGTCCATCAGGACTCGTGTGAAGTGGTATCCGTTAATTATTGGGTCTAATACCAAGGCAGCCCATCCTGCACGCCGGATACTTGCCAAGTAATCCCGATGGTCAAAAGTGATCGGTTGGGACGACCAGTGGCACAACTCCGCGGTGATAGGCCCTAGGGCATGTGTCTCTAGGAGTGGCGCTTTGTTTCTCCCCTTTATCACGTGTAACATGTTGACTGTTTTGACTTCTGGTGGGAATTTCTTCTGTTCCCCAGTGCTTTGCTGGCGAGGCTCGTCCTCGTCTTCGCTTGGTGTATCATGTCCCTTATGTGCGGCGTTGAGCTTGCCGGACTGCTTGAAGACCCAACATTCTCTATGGGTATGATTTGCAGGTTTATCGGGGGTGATGTGGATCTGACATATTTTATCCAGAATCTTGTTTAGGCTAGACAGTTCATCTATGTTGCCTTTGGAGGGCAGCTTTTGCTGACCTGGCCGAGAGCTTCTGAATCCGGCGTTTACCGCTGTGCTCTTCGGGTTGTCTTCTTTATTCCGGTGCTTGTTTTTATTGCGTCGTGGTTTCCCGTTTCCGTCCCTGAGTTCGGATGTACTTGGGTCGCTGGTGCTGCATCGGGCTAACTAGCTTTCCTCGCTCGCATAAAAGTGGGTGATGAGGCTTGTTAAAGCTGCCATTGTTCTCGTCTTTTCTTGGCCGAGGTGTCTGGCGAGCAATTCGTCTCGAACGCTGTGCTTGAAAGCTGCTAAGGCCTCGGCGTCCGGACAGTCGACTATTTGGTTCTTTTTAGTGAGGAACCTGTTCCAAAGCTTTTAGGCTGACTCTCCGGTTTGTTGAGTTATATGACTTAAATCGTCTGCATCCGGTGGTCGGACATAGGTCCCTTGAAAATTTGCCCGAAAGGCGTCTTCGAGCTCTTCCCAGCTTCCAATGGAGTTTTCGGGGAGGCTTTTAAGCTAGTGCCGAGCTGGCCCTTTGAGCTTGAGGGGTAAGTACTTGATGGCGTGGAGATCGTCTCCTCGAGCCATGTAGATATGGAGGATGTAGTCCTCAATCCAGACCCCAGGGTCTGTCATTTAGTCGTACGCCTCTATGTTTACGGGTTTGAATCCCTCTGGAAATTCATGGTCCAGCACCTCATCGATGAAACATAGGGGGTGTGCGGCACCATTGTATTTGGGTGTACCGTGGTGTTCGGATGTTTGTTGTGTTGCATTGCATGCTGGAGCGCGCTTGCGTGGCCCGTATATGGATCTGGTTGCGCCGTCCTTTTGATGTGAGCCCTCGCGTGGGTCGCGTACTGGCTTATGTGCGGTGTCGTTTGCCGTTCTATGTTGGCCACGAGACCGTCTATCCGACCGGATGGCCGTTTTGTTTTTTAATTGCGGGGGATCTAAGGCCTCCTCATCGAATTCAGGTAGCAACTTTCGCTTCGGATAGCTCTTGGTGTGGCGATTACCGCCGTACTTCGCTGCAATGTTGAGTACTTCGCTCCATCTGATTCTGAGTGTGTCTTGTGCAGCCCTGAGCCTTTGCTTCTAGTTTTTTAGACTCCTCGCAGTGGCGACAAGCCTTTTATGGGTATTCAGTTGCTCCGGGTTCCTGTCCGGTGTAATGTTATCCGGACTGTTATCTTCGACTGAGTCGGGTTGTTCGGTTTGATTCTCCGTGTTGCCATGGTCGGGCGATGGTTCACCCTGCTCTATCGCTGGGTCTATATGACCATTGTTTCTCCCAAGGCGGGATTTGGAGCGGCGTTTACGTCACCGCCTTGAATTCTTCTCGAGGGAACAATCCTTCGCTGCGTCCTTCCGTTCTTCGACGTCGTTTTCTTTGGGTGTGTCCACTATGTATACATCATATGATTAGGTGGGCGTCCAGTGCTCTGTGGGAAGTGGTTCCTGTTCGTCTCCTACATCGTCGTCCATGCCGTCGATGTCTTCGGATTTGAAGTCGAGCATGTTGGTCAAATCGTCGACAGTGGCTACTAAGTGGGTGGTGGGTGGGCGGCGAATTTCTTCATCATCCGCATCCCAATCCTGTCGGACATAGTTCGGCCAGGACTCTCCTGACAAGGAGAGAGACCTTAATGAGTTCAGTATGTCGCCGAAGGGCGAGTGCTGAAAGATATCCACGGAGGTAAACTTCATGATCGGCGCCTAGTCAGATTCGATAGGCACGGGCATAGGCGGTTCGGAGTCCGTGGCCGGGGAAGGATCCGGCAGCTTGGCCTCACAGCTCTCGTGAAGGGTAAGGTCGATAATTGGCTCGATCGCCGCTGAGGATACGGCCTCCATGGTGGGGTCTATCCACTCGTCCATGGATGGCCAATTGGCTCCGAACTGAGGGTCGGAGCGGTTGCCGGTGCGATCTCCTGAACACTGTCCGATGGTAGAGCTAGATCCTGCTCATCGTGACTGTGTGGTGCACTCGGCAGGGGCTCGAATCCGTCGAAGATCAAGTCTCCGCGGATATCGGCTGTGTAGTTTAAGCTTCCAAACCTGACCTGGTGGCCAGGGGCATAACTTTCGATCTGCTCCAGATGGCCAAGCAAGTTGGCCCGTAGTGCGAAGCCGCCGAATACAAAGATCTGTTCGGGGAGAAAAGTCTCACCCTGAACCGCATCACTATCGATGATTGAAGGAGCCATCAAGCCTAATGATGACAACACAGAGGAACTCTCAATGAAAGCACCAATGTCGGTGTCGAAACCGGCGGATCTCGGGTAGGGGGTCCCGAACTGTGCGTCTAGGCGGATGGTAACATGAGGCAGGGGACACGATGTTTTACCCAGGTTCGGGCCCTCTTGATGGAGGTAAAACCCTACGTCGTGCTTGATTTATTCTTGATAATATGAGTAGTACAAGAGTTGATCTACCACGAGATCAGAGAGGCTAAACCCTAGAAGCTAGCCTATGGTATGATTGTATGTTGTCCTATAGA
The DNA here is from genome assembly GCF_002162155.2 of Triticum dicoccoides. Lineage (NCBI taxonomy): Eukaryota > Viridiplantae > Streptophyta > Magnoliopsida > Poales > Poaceae > Triticum > Triticum dicoccoides. The sequence continues at coordinate 257,295,439 of NC_041392.1, read as the reverse complement.
ATAAAACCCTCCAGCTTATATAGACACCGGAGGAGGCTAGGGTTACACAAGGTCGGTTACAAAGGAGGAGATATACATAGCTGTATTGCCTAGCTTGCCTTCCACGCCAAGTAGAGTCTCGTCTGGACACGGGACGAAGTCTTCAATCTCGTATCTTCATAGTCCAACAGTCCGGCCAAAGGATATAGTCCGGCTGTCCGGAGACCCCCTAATCCAGGACTCCCTCAGGCCGGCCCAGCTATAGGCCCACAAGATTTTGAGGACCCTAGTAGGTCGGCCCATTAACTGGCTGCCATGTTTTGGGCCAAATGCCGGCCCATATTTGATCCGGTCCATTAATGGCCTGCCACGCTCCGGGCCTAATAGTGGCCCATATGAGATCCGGCCCATTAAAAGCCTACCACGTTCTGGGCCAAATTAAGGCCCACATCAGGTCCGGCCCTTTAAGAGGCTTTGGGCTCAGTTATGGGCCATATCAGATTCGGCCCGTCAACTGGACACTATGCTTTTGGGCCCACTTGCTAAAGGCCCACTTAGTAATTCGGCCTGAAATTAGTTTGGCATGTTAAGGGCCCGTTTAACATTTCGGCCCTATATTAATTTCGGCCTGTTAAAAGCCCGTCATATAGTTGGGCCTAACTACGGCCCGGTTTGCATCCGGCCTGCTCACAGCCGATATCTGATTGGGCCAAACAAGGACCAAGACAATTTTGGCCTGTTAAAAGCCCGTGATTTGATTCGCACAATCATGGGTCGGGGTTCATTTCGGGCTGCTGCTGGCCCGTGAGCTGTTCGGCACGTTTCAGGCCCAACCTACATCGTGATTGCATGACGGCCCGATTATGTACCATAATTTTACGGTTTGGCCGGTTTACTGCGAAGACATGATATATATACAGTAAAATAACTGCAGCATCGTGAATAAGAAAAAACCTAGACTATACAATAAAGAAATTACGGCATATTACATCCACTGGGCATCAAAGTTCGCCACTATGATAATAAAGCACAAGCAGACAGCAGATTACATACACTGGGCATCAAAGATCGCCACCAGTGCAAATAAACACGCCGACAAAATAATATACAAAACCGATAGCACTTCAATAGAGCTCAAGAAAGGTTAGCCCTGCTGGGGAGCTGTAGCGCAAGCAGTTGAGCAAGATGATGAGACTGTGCTTGTTCAACACTTATATCTTCCTCACTCTGAAAGATAAACAAGCAGACAGATGACAAGTTTTGCACATAAAAGTATCAGTGCTGACAATTCATCACATTTCTTACTGACAAATAAAGTAACACAGTTTAAAATTGCATTAACACAATATGGTATTGTTCAAGTCAAGACATGGCAGGAAATGACATTGTGAAGGAGTTGGCAGCTTCACGACACCACTTGATTACAGATCAAGAACTCATAAGTATCAATGGCTAGTGTGCTGTCAATTTATACCATTTCAGATTGGCAAATAAAGAGACGGTTTAAATAATAGTAGAATTATATGACATTGTTCATAGTTAAGACATTGCAGAATATGACATTGTGCTGTAGTGGGTAGGTTCACCACACCACTGGATTACGAATGAAGAACAAAAGCATACATGCAGTGCAAAAGAAGATCACTTGCTCTGTATAGTTTAATTTACATGGTATGAAGAAGGAACTTGGTTGTACAACTGAAAACTTAAATTGAGAAAGGACAAACTTTTGTTTATGAACTACATAATAAACTTTAAACAAGCAATTTGACGCAAACACCAAAAATAAACAGCTATTGCAGTCATGCCTATACAAATATATACAACAAAGTTTGAAGGCTTGAGATGGACGAACTTACATTATTGGTGAAGACAGGCTCTATAAAGGCCTTGTCCATGCTGATGGGGGGCAATTCAAGAAGTTTACCACAGAATCTTCTTCAAAAGCATTGCCTTTATTCTACATTTTGTTAAGAGTAATATAGATGTGATAATATATGAAAAAATGGAGAATATTTAAGATAAGATGAAGAGTGATGCTACATAACGAAGTAGCTATAAATGTAAGTGCAGCGATACATGCAAAAGGTACAGCCAAGAGCAATGCACAGCTAAACTTCTTCAGTACCGACCTTATGGTAAGAGTAAATATAGATCTAATGTGTAAAAAATGGAGGGCAAAGGAAAATAAGCTACAGAGTGATGGTACATGAACAACTACCTGTCATTATAAGTACACTGATAAAGGACAACATGTACTTACAAGAACAATGCAAAGCTAAAAAAACATTGGCATTGGATATATTCTACACTAATGTAACCATTCATACAGATCAGATAATTTGGAGCGAACAATTGATAAGCAAGCTATCATGCATACTGCTGTCACATAATGAACCGGGTATGTATGCAAGTACAGTGATACAGGATAACAGGTACTAACAAGAGCAAAGTAGGGGGCAGCATATTTGCGATATCCTGTCGTTCTTGTCAAACTGGAATTCTTCTTCGAGCAGATTTCCTACAAAAAAGATCCATAAGGCACATGCGGAAAAGTAGAAGTTCAAATTGTCATGTGATTTCATAGACAGTACCTCATCCTGGGAATGAGACCAGTGCATAACAAGGTTTTTCCATTCAATGTCTTCTAAATTTAGCATAGGAGACTTCACCGGAAATTTGTTTATAGACTTGCCATCAAAGTGTGATTTCCTCAGGTAACACCGATACTGCTGCAATGCTTCTTTGAAAAGCACAAGCAAGCTTTGCTTGTCATGACTATCCAGATTGACCCTCGCCTAGTTACAACAATGTAATGTAAATCATTGATGTGTTCAATCAATAGAAAACAGGAAAATAATAACCATGAATAATAGCACTTACACGTAAGTTGGGCAGGAAGATGTGAAAATGGTGTTTGTCTTCACAATAATCTTCCCATGACAGGAATATATGCACGTAGTCCCTAACAACATTGAAAGCATTGTCTTTTAAACTGGGAATAAATGGAATGGGGTTCCAATCTGCATGAATTGGTCGTCTCTGTAGTTGGGATAGGTCTTAGGCCGGTGGACTTGCTGTACTTTTTGCTGGAGTGGGATTTTTCTGTGGTATAGCTGGTGCTATGGCAAATGAAATCGGTATACCTTTTGCTGGAGTGCAGGTCCTGTGTGGTGGGGCTAGTGGTGTGGCCAGCGAAGTATGGGTACAGTCTGCTGGAGTCGGTCCTATGTTTTCTGTCACTGGTTGTACAACCAATATAAGTGGGGTGTTGTCTGATTTCTCCGGCACCACCATGTTTTTCAAGGACTTCACTGGTGCTCCTTCAGGTTCAGCAATCACCCTCTTCCTTTTTGATGTCTGATGCACAAGAACAACATTTGAGTGGAAAAACATGGTATGATGACAGATGGAATATGTATTGATAATGGATGGGCATGGCATCTCGCCATATATGATGAGTAAACTAAGCAGATGGCGGTGCAACAAAAAAGAAGAAATGCAAGACAACATATGTAAGATACCCGCAATCAATAAAACATTGTCAAATTAGAACAGGTACCTTGATGGGTGAACAGGACAGGCCATCTGCCTTTGACTCCTCGAGGTTAGAATAGTCATTAGGATCATATTCTGAACAAGAATCAATAGGTGGGGAGCGTATGAGTTTCATTGCATCCAGAATGGCACTCAATGCTTTGGTGCCAAATTTGCAAGTCATTGCAGTGTTTAGCTTCAAGAGTGGACTGTTGCTAGTGCGACACAAAGCATCTACACAGATCATAGTGTAGATATAACGGGAAAACCTTAAGCATCAGAGTAAAATCAGCAAAGTGGAACTTGCTGGAATATATGTGCTAGTATTGCCGGTACGGCTAGAAAGGCTTCAGATACCAGCTCTCTTCAAGTGAAGGTGTGGTACTGTTAATAACAGTGTAACTCTCAAAGGTGACACAGCTCCCCGTATTTCCTTGCTATTCTTATAGGATTCAAGTGGGCAGGCCACTACAAATCCTATTCCTATGTTTACAAGATCCTAAGAATCAAAGAGGCTCAAAGTGTCCATCACAACCGACCGTATAGACCTCTACACTGCAAATATCCCTGCTCATCTTCAGTACAAGGAATATACTGTACTACTATCATACTCCCTCCGTTCCAAAATATAAGTCTTGGCAGATATTTACACTATGGATCACATATAGATGTATCCAGATACATTTTAGAGTGTAGATTCACTCATTTTGCTCCATATGTAGTCCATGGTGGAATCTATACAAAGACTTGTATTTAGGAACGGAGAGTATACATATTAAAGAAGAATGGAAGAGGAACATGGTAAAGAAGAGCAAGCAGATTTTGGATAATAAAATGTTGGTTGTGCAGTGCCCACACATGATGAACCAGAACGCATTAAGAATACAACTCCCAAATGTCTCTCGGCCATTTCAGGCGGTTGGATGAAGATCCTACGTCTCCTAACCCTTCTTCTTCCTCGTCTCTGATTCCTCCCATACAAAACACCGCACGGGCCGCCGGGCGGACCACCGGCCCCCACCGCTTGTGTTCCTCCGCCACCCCCACCCCCACCCCCACCCCCGCCCCAACCCCCACCCATGTCGAGTTTTCTTCGTTCGGCGAGGCCCCACAACCACCCGAGCCCCTTCGATCGCACCGGCGAACTCCGGCGAGCTCTGAAAAATCGACTGACCCAATTTTGAAATTTAGTCTACTGTGATTTAACTAGTGTGGAATATAAAAGGGGAAAACCATAAGCATTGGGAGTATAGTGTTGAGTGTGCCATGGCGGATCTGAAGGTGCAAACCGGACAAAGGCAACTTCGCAACCAAGACAAGAAATCAGAGAATTTGACGGTGCTGCGGTAGCGATGGCTGCCGGCAGCGTGGAAGTAGATCTAGGAGGGTAGACGATGGCGGTGGGGCGCGGTAGACGAGACGGTCGTAGGAGCGGTGCCGGCAAGGTGGACGACGGCGGGGATGAAGCGAGAGGACGAGATGCAAGGATCCCGGTCTGAAGTCGTGGATGAGAGAGGTCGATCTCTTGTAATGGACAGCGGCGACGGGGTATCAGCTCCGGCATGGTGGAGGAGGACGGCGGTGGATGGGGTGGCGGACGGCGGCGGGCGGAGGATGGTGGGGTGGAGAGGGTGTTTTGGCGCCCACGGAGTACGGATGGGGAAAAGGGAGGTAGAGAGGAAGGGGGGAACCATGTATTCAGGGCACGCTTGTCTCAAATGCGAGGAAATTTACAAACTTAGCCCCCGTTTCAAATTTCTACTACATCACAGCAACATTAGTCGGTTGGGGATAGGACGGTAATCTCGCATACACCAAATATTTGCCGACGAGAGTTTGTTTTTGGCGCCCACCGTGTATGAATATGAATCGGGGAGGGAGTCGATTTCGGCTGAGGACACACTTTGTTTTGGCGCCCGCCGTGTATGAATCCGGGTGAGAGGCGGTTACGTCACGTTTGGGTGAAATTACAAACCTACCCCTATCGAAACCTAGAGAAATCCAGCAGATAGGCTTTGCGTGGCAGGGATAGGCAGTAGTGATTTCCATCTCGCAGATTTTGATTTCGGGCGGTTACTACGACTTTCCCCGCTTCGTTCAAATTTTGCAGAGTGCACGTTTACCGTGCCAACTCAATTCCAATCCCGTTTGTATTCTATTTTTCGGGCGGGATCCATTTTCAATTGGAATTACATTCTATATACATCATTTTTTATATATATACTTTTAAAAGCACAACAAAAACTGCTCCTTTATATGTATAATATGATTTACGAATACAACGATCTCGAAATTTAAAGGTTGAATTCGAAAAAAATTAACCAAATTATGTTCTACTAAAATGTATGGATCAGTAATATCTACATATTAAATAACATAGATGTGCGTGAATTCATATGAGTATGCATGTTTGATAGATCAATTTTGGTTCGAGTATGGATTACATGTATCATCATCTCGAATTCAAATATTTGAATCCCTTTTTTTGTTCACTCCTTTCACACCCATCTCTCTAGCATGCATGCTCCTTCAGGTAGCTATCACTCTCTTTTCTCCAGCTCACCCGCACGTCACTTCATGTTTCTCCTATCCTCGCAAACATGGTCTCTCGACGTCTCCCTTGAGAAGTGTCACACTCTCCCTATCATTATACATTACACGGTTTTCATTATCTCTCACGTCTCTACTGTTCTCTGGTATAACTTGGTACCTAAGCTTTCTTTTTCACTGCCACACACACAGTCTCCACTCGTCTTTCACTTTGTCTTTCTCTCTATGGGATTCTCTCACACACCCTATATGTCTCTACATATGACTCATACCACTAAAATTACTCTCTCTCTCCTGTAGACACAACATTTGTTGCGGTCTCCTTTTCGTCTCCATCCCATACTGACATTATTCATTTGTTTACCGATCAGACAACCCCGACTACCGTCTCCTCTCTCTCTCTCACAGACACACACACACAACTCCAGCTTCCACTCCCCTTCCCGACTACCGTCTCTCTCTCACACACACAAAACTCTCGCTTTCGCACCCCGACTCGTATTTCTCTCACAAACATTTATCGACTAGCTAGCCTCTAGATAGTTTTATACACCCGCACAATCGTGCTTCCACCATCGCATACATGTCTCTCTCCTGCTCCTTGTATCTATGTAGATTTTTCTTCCCTTCTTGAGACACGCCCTCTCGATCGTGCACACACACACTATCGCCTCATTTTAAGCTGATACCTATCGCACACACATTATGTCTTTGTCACACATGCACTCCGTCCTCCTCCACTCTCCCTCTCTCTCACACACACACATGGGCTTTTTGCAACAACTAGCAAGATGCCATGCGTTGCACGGAACATCAAGATGCATTTGTATGAGTAGTTTATCTTGTGGGGGAAAAGGATGAACGAGGGAAGGCCTTATTTGCAAATGTGGAGAGGGGTGTGGGTATCTTTTTGCAAAATTGCCATAATTTCCTTCCTATCCGTCAGATATAGATCGGACGACCTATACTGCAGGATGGCAGGCACACGATCGTCACTGACAATGCTTTTTATAAGAGTAGGGATAAAAAATAGAGTTTGTGTTGATGGTGGGCCTGCCATCCTGCAATGTAGGTCGTCTGATTTATATCTGACGGATAGGAAGGAAAATATGGCAATTTACCCGCACTCTTCACCACATTTGTAGATAAGGCCTTCCCTCATTCATCCTTTTCTCCCACAAGATCTTGATGTTCCGTGCAACGCACGGGCATCTTGCTAGTAAGAGTAGAAATTAGACATCTACCACTTCTCGAATCTTGAAACCAACAACATTCCTCCCTTATCTCATCAAAACCGCCAAAGGAATATATTTTGAGTGAAACATAACATATTTTTTAGTGATATAAGTATTTCAAAACTAGACTTTTTTCTATCAAATCGGTGAATATGTATTAATCTACTTTGATCGTGTGGCAACGCATTGGCACATTGCTAGTAGTTATTATAATTTTTTGGACACCAGACAAACGGTGGAGTACATATACGAAGAGAAGAGGCGCACGCATGCAGTCGGCCTCTCGCTGTCTTGCACACATGAGTGTTACGTAAAGGCGGCGTTAACAAATAAACCCTAAAACCCTAGGTGCACGATTGCTGCATTCGCGAGTACCGGGTACGTGGTGGAGCACCTTTGTAGGAATAGTCAGCTCGCGTGATAATTTGATCCGTACGAGTTGATGGTCGGGACCACAGTTGAACGACTTGGAGTGCAGTGGCTCGCCAGTTGCGACAGATCGAGTAGCCATGTTTAAAATATCGTTTTTTAGCGGGGTTAATTTAATCTGCATGCATGACTCTCCTCCCCCATGCTCGTCCAATCCATTGTGACCAGCAATATTTTCACCCCTTCACTCCCCCGTAATTTACTCCAACAAATATGCCCACGTAGCTGTTACTTAACTGCAGGTGCATTGGGTCACTGACATATGGGCCCAACAGGGGTCTGGCCCACATGTCAGTGACGCAACTGGACCTGCAGTTAAGTCAGTGCAGCTCAGTCCATATCTTATGTAGGTGTGCCATTGCTCGCTATAAATACTGCGCCTCCCACGACATTGCTATCTCCTCCCCCTCATGTTCACGTTCATCGCTATCTCCTCCCCCTCCATCTCATGTCGACCACCATGGCATCGCCCCTCCCAAGACCTAGGAGCCCCTCGCTGCACCGCGCGGACGGTCACGCGTTGCCGTTTCGTTCCTCGCCGCCACTAGTCGAGGAGGACGCATCGGTGTTCCGCTCCTCGCCGCTACGCGACGCGTCGCCGTTCCGTTCCTCGCCGCCACTAGTCGAGGAGGACGCTCGGCGTTCCGCTCCTCGCCGCGACGCGACGCGTCACCATTCCGTTCCTCGGCGCCACCAGTCGAGGAGGACACATCGGCATTCCGCTCCTCGCCGCGACGCGTCGAGGTGGATGCGTCGGCGTTCCCAATCTCTCCAGCACATGCGCCGGAGGACGCGTCGGCTCCCCGGTACGAGGAGAATGCCGCGCCGCCCGCCGAGCCCCCCAGCCTTGAGGAGCTTTGGAAAGAAATGGATGTCGCCTTGTGGGAGGCTTTGCCTCCAGCAGAGCGCGCCAAAATAGAGGCAGAGAAGAAGGCCGAGGAAGAGAAGTGCACCACGGAACAAGCTTCCTGGGAGGCCTATGTCGCGTCCGAGAGAGTCAGGCAATTGGCTCTTTGACAGAAGGCTCGTGCGAGGGCCGTGAAGGTGGCGGAGGACGCACGTGCCGACGCCCTGAGTGCAGTCGGGACCAAGTGCCTCATCTACGCTTGGCGGTATGTGGACCGGGTGCATGCTTCCAGCGAGGAGGAGTACCTGTTGGCGCCGGATCACCACACCGGTGAGATCGCGCTCGCCCGCCGGCAAGCCGCCAATGAGCACCTCGCGAGTTGCGAGGCTGAGGAAGAGGCGTTATGTCGGCGCGCTGGGAAATGGCCACGCACTAGGGCACTCGTGACGCGCCGCAAGCACTCCTGCAAGCGTCGTGGCTTTTAGGAGGAGTATAATTTTTGTTTCGTAAGGCGATCTCATTAGTTTTGGGACGCAAATGATAAGTCCCGAACGTTCAGGAATTTTTAGCGTCCTTAATTAAGTATGTAAAAGGGAAAGTTTGGAAAGCTTGTGTATTCGTACGCATTTTGCAAGTACGTGCATATAGCACAAACTTTACTCTATAAAATCGCACTACACGTCTCTCTCGATATATGCTTGCAGACTGTGCTACTCCCTCCGTCCAGGTCAATAAGTCATCTTTGGTTGTGCACCGTGACCAAGAAGGAGGGAAGACTTATACACCTAGACGGATGGAGTACTACTATTACTTATGTACTCCCTCTGTCCGGGTTTATTAGGCCTCTCAGAATCACAAGCATGTCCCCTTTTATAAGGCCCCGCGTTGGAAAGGTGCATGCATGCAAGCATTTCATTGGTTGTATTGAAAGCTATTGTTGTTGGTGCCATGGCTGAAAAGTTAATACACTTCATGTGTGCTTTTTCATTGGCTGCATGCATGTGAGAGAGTGCATTGGGAGTGTAATGGAAGAATTAATGTGAGAAAATTACTATGTGTCTTAGTCTAAGAGAAGTTGTCTTGAGGCCTAATAAACCCGGACGGAGGGAGTACGTGCAAATGCATGTTTTAACATTACGATGCGGTTTTTGTAAAAGTAGAAAAACAGCACTAGTCAAGCTTGTGAAACGATTCAATGCAAAACAAATGCAAAAATGCTCGTTTGATTGTTTACTTTTAGCTTCCTTCTCTGTGGTTATTTCTGTCGTACTTTGTACGGAGTATCTCACTGGTTGGAAAGGCATGCAAATTCCCAAACCGCTTCCTACACCCTATATCGAATTTTTTTCCTAACAAGTTGTGTCGTGCAATTGGAATTCCAACTTGAGTACTACTACTAGTAGGAGTGCTAGGGGACAGTTATTTTAGGCTTCTAGATTAGTAATCCCATAACTACTACCTCTGTCCTGGTTTATTGGTCCCCATTGTAATCTGTGTCAAATTTTGATCATAAATTTAACTAATGAAATGTTAGTGCATGTCACATGCACTACTCCATCCATCTAGGTGAGTAAGTCATCTTAGGCTGTGCACCATGACCAAGGAGGAGGAGAAAACGAGAAACATTAATGTTTATTTGCTAATTAATAGTATTGCATGCAATGAACTAACCACTGCATGTCGTGTTTGATATCTCAAGTCATTAAAAGCATGCACACTATTTATCTCTTATTGGTTGATATGTCAAGAAACAAGAAACGAGGTAGAAGTTAATGCACCGCGCCTAAGTGTTTTGGGATTGTTTTGTTTTCATAAGATGACTTACACCACCTAGACGGAGGGATTACAATGGTGAGGAATAAACCAGTTAAATCTTTGGTCAAATTTTAGCACAAATTACAATGGTGAGGAATAAACCAGGATGGAGTAGTAGTTTAGAAGCCCAAATAAATGAGTGAGGCGCCTTATGGTTACTCTCCATTGTGACTAGTCTTATGGGAAAAGCTGGGGAAGACGACAAAAGAACTGGCCCTAGGAGTAGTAGCTAGGGATCAAGTATGCGAGATGAACCAGAGAAAGTAAATGCATAGAGATGAAATGCAAAAAATACGGAGGGATGTGATGGTTGCTTGTCCGTTTATTTTACCAGGCCACTTATTACTGGGAGTGGTTGGGTTTTGTGATATGACGGCTTTACTGCCGCGCCACGAGCGGGGTGAGAGGTGAGACTCCCGTGCAGCGGCGCCCTCTACACTTGTACTACATCTGTCGTGGTTTATTAGTCCCCCATTGAATTTGACTGAAGATTTAACTGACAAAATGTTAGTGCGTGTCAACAAAAACTATATCGTTGGATTCGTATTTGAACATAGTTTTGAATGATATAATTTTAGGTGACATGCATCAGCATTTATCGTACTATATATAATGTTAGTTCAATTTTTGGTCGTGCTAATCTATAGTAGTAAGGTGCCCGTGCGTTGCACCGAAGAGTGAAATGCATTGATCAGGGAGTTGTTTATTTTGACAAAGGATGTGGGGGGTCATCTCATATGTAACGGGTATCGATAGGTTTCTTCGAATATTATTTCATCTCTAGAGCTCAAAACATCCAGGTGAAATAGATAAAGAGGTATCTTTTGCAAACAAAAGCGTTCAACTGTTCAACCTACATCCAAAACTTGTGAAGAAATAACACTTATTGTGCTTTGCAAGAAATGATCTTTAAGAATTAGTTTTTGAGTATCGATTGTTATACATGTTGGCTACAGATGACATGGCACTTTCTTATAGTCAACGGTTGGCTATACTATTAAGTAATATTAACCATGCCCTTATACACCTAGACGGAGGGATTAAATCAGGATGACTTGCAAGCGGGCAGAGGAGATGTAAGAAATGGTTCATCATAAGTCTTTCACCAGTATTGTAGTAAAAATTCATACATGGAAGATTCTAGACTAAACCATAAACGGATACACTTTTATTCATGCGCGATACTCCAATAGAGCAAGATCCTGCATGGAAGTCTCCACATGCTTAGACAGCGGATTACATTGAGAGAAGACTAATGATCAACATTTAACTTGATAATGCGTATGTCCAGGTGAACCTTCTTGGAGTCCCCATGCACCGCGTCGGCGAGTAAAGGATGCCATGGGTTTTCCAAGTCCACATTGGCGGGATAGTCCCAGCTCCCCAGAGTCCAAGTCCGTTCGATGAGGCCGGTGTCGCCGCCCATGCGACCCGGAGGGGTGGTAACACTGACCACGCACCCGTACATTGGCCTCGTGTCAGTGTCAGCGTCAGCTGCGTCGCCCCTGACGCACATTACAGAGACGGGGCGATGGCCTGCGCGGGCCTGACCGGAGCCCACGATCAAGAGGAAGACGTTGTCGTCCTCCTCCGAGACTAGCAGGCGGCGGTGATCCTCCAGCGACTCCGGCATGGTGAACGGGTAGCACGTCTCGTACTTGATGTTCTCTGCCAAGGGCCAGCAGTGACCGCTGCACGCATCCGTGAGGTGATGCACCATGTCCACCGGCGAGCCACAAAACGGCATCGGGCACTCATAGCAGTGGACGAAGGGCTCCTTGGAGGCATCGACCAGGCCGTCCATGAAACGGGAGTGGTTGTAGGGGACGTTGCGCCAGTTGAATATATGAGCAAGTTACTACGAGATTTAATCCGAATAAGCAGAAAATAAATCATGAATTCTACCATGATTTCGAACAGGAAGGACAGAAACACATACGGTGCGACGGGAGCAGCACCGTTGGCGTTGAGGTTGTCGCCCATGTCCAAACACCACGTAGACACGGTCTTTGAGCATGGTTCGTAGTTGTCCCACGCTCGTGCATTGAAGTTTGTAACTATTTTAGATTAGAATATACTACTCCTCTGGTGCTAGTAGTAGAGAAGAGTCCTACTCTACTACTCTACTCAAGCAAGTTAGGGCATAGCACTCTAGGGAGTACCAGTACTGTGATCACTCAAGAAAGTTGTCTGGCATCGACATGACCCTACGCTGCTAGTATGTGTCTCGTAAGTCAAGCGGCGTGCTGTAGTCATCATCACCTGTCCACTTTCCGCAGCACATATTCGCTTCTCCATCTTGGTCCGCACATAATCTCATCCAATCTTCCATCCCCGCTAAGGCGCCTCCCCTCCCCCTCGTCCGAAACCCAAGCACAAACAATGGCAGAACCGAGCAGCGTCCGCCGAAAGAGTGGTTGGAATTCGCTCCACATAGAGGTAATCAAGCTCATTGTTTCGCGTGTGGACAATCTCAGCACCATGTCACTCGCCATGTGCTCGTCAGGGCTGTACCATTTACTCAAAGCCCTCAGGCCAGAGCTTTTTAAGCCAGCTCCTTGCTTGTTGATGTCGCCTGATCTTCAGAAACGGTGTGTCACGCAGCATAATGATCGTAGGGTGGCAAGCACCAACCCCCTTGACTGCGATCTGATCCCCGTCAGCCTCAACTTCATTAACGGTATGTACTGGGTCGGCATGAACACGTCTTGGATGGTTCTCGTAGACGGTCGCAGCAGCTGGATGCTCATGGAGGTCTACACCCGGCGATTGATCCCCCTTCCTTCGATTAACACTGCACTGCTTTGGCACCGCGGCCCAGAATAGTCAGAATCTTACCAGCCTCTAGTCGGACTGAATTATCCGATTAACCAGGAGATAATCGACGGCAAGGATCATGATGGCAGCACGGTTTCGTTCATCAGGCAAAACTATGTGTACACAGCGTACCATGCGTCTCTGGATGCACCATACCATGATATGTGGCGCCATGCTCTGCAGCCCAAAGTAGGAGAGAGGGTCGCAAGTATCAGACTTCGACCTGCTGGCTGGAGTTTCCCCCGTCAGGCACCCATCTGGTTCAAGCCATCAGCCAATCTCCACAGCTTAATAAATAGTAATGCCTAACTAAGCCAGTTAGTTAGATGCGTACACTTGGTGTAGTAGGATCTTTATTTAGTTTGATGCATACACTTGTTCTTTTTTGGTAGCCCTTTTGTAATGATGGCTGATGTTTGGTTTGGAAGAGAGAGCTGTGTCTTCACTCTTCTGGCCTGCTTACTGCTTCTGTTGCACCCCCAGCACTGGTTGTTGCTGCTGCTGTTTTCAATGTACAAGCAGTAGTATATTTTGTCTTTTGGTTGAATAAATGTGTTGTTAGAACGACAAACACAATGTTTTGGAAGTTGTTACACGGTTCGATCCTTTAGTGCCCCGTACCGTACGTAGCGCATACTATCTTTCATACGGAACACATTTTCCACTTGTTGATAACATGCAGCCCACTGATGAAGGCCCAATAGAGAAGCCCATAATTAACTTGAAGGGAGGCTCTCACATGAATCCGGCCCAGGTACATGCTCATGGTCCCCTAAACATAAATAAGTAAATAAATAAATAAATAAATAAATAAATAAAGATAAATTCTCATGCACCAGTTCTTTGGGAAAATAGGTAGCCCAGTATTTCTTTTTGAAGAATACCCAAGCTAGGCCTATTTGTTTTCTCCGAATTACTGGGCTGCAAATCTTTCAAGATGAGGAGGGATGCATTCCGGCCTGGCTTAAGAGTATGGTCAATGTCTGTTAAAAGTAATATCAAAAGGGGTTGAAAATTCCAAAAAATTTATAGCAAATGGGATATAAGTTTCTTTTTTTGTTTTTGTTCTTCACTGATATCTTATACGTATTTCATTGGATTTAACATGACATAGTACTAATTTATTTTTAAATTTGCTTTAGTGTGGCTATTAAATTTTGGATTAAGAATATTTTGTTCCCCAGCAAAAATTTGCAAATTTTTTCAAAATTTCCCACATATTTAGTTAATTTTTTGACCCTGGTACTGACCAGAAAATGGCCAGCAATTCTAAAAATGGAAAACGGGCTGCAATAAATTGCATATGAATTAGAAAATGAGTAAAAATTATAAAAATAATAGCAAATGGGCTGTACACGCCACAGATTTTGAGGCTGACTTGTTTACGCAAGGATTTGTCAGTGAACACACGATTCTAGCAGTAGTGACTGTTGGATGTCCATCCAACGGCCGACGTGCTTCTTCAATCTCTGATCTTCCTGCTCTAGCCGCCTAAGCTAGCGCCGGCGGGACTGCCTCCTCCCTCCTCTTGTGGCCCGCTGTGATGCCGCGCAGGCTTCCTTGGCCCACCCTACTCCCTCCGCTGGCCTGGCCGCACGCAATCAACTACCTCCTTATTACGCGAAAAAAATGATTCCTCCCACTGACATCTGGGGCGCACCGGTTGGGAGGCTGACCTGTGGGCCTACTAAGTTGAAGCGTACGCAGGGCTTGTCAACTTAGTTAACAAACGATTCTAGCAGTAGTAACCGTCGGATTTGAATCGAACGGTCCTGCTGCTTCTTCAATCGCTGCTCTTCTTGCACCATCCGCCCAAACCAGCGCTGGGGAGACCGCCTGCTCCTGCCTCCAGTGGCCGGCTGTGCTGCCGTTGAGGCCTCATCGCCCCCTACTACTCCCACCGCTAGCCAGGCCCTGCGGCGACGGCAGCCTCACACCGCAATCGAACCAGTGAACCCTCATACTCCTCTCCGTGTGGGCATCCACTGTCGCGTCTTCCCCGGCTCCGCGTCGTCCCCTTCCTAGGCCTCGCCGTCATCCACCGCCTTGGTGCTCTCGGCGCGGCATGGACAACGTGGTCAACGACATTCCATCAGAAGAGTATTGTACGTGGAGAGGCTGACAGCTGGGTCCACGGCCACATCCCAGTTTTTTTGTGATTTGCCAAGTAAGTCGCTTTGTTAGGCATGTTGTGATGTAGGGTAGAGACCCTAATCGCCCGATCTTTCACGAAAGGAGTGGATCCCACGGAAATCACGAAGAACACGGGGAAGAACAAAGAGAAAACACAATAAGAAACACGAGAGGAATCACTAAACCGACATGAATAAGTCACACATGGGCTAGATCCTCGAGTACATAAGGAAAGATACACGATCCACGGACAACTAAGGATGATACACGGTAACCGATCTTCTCCGTGAGGAGGTCTTGATGTTCTTCCCTGAAGAGGGGCCTCGAATCCGCTTGGGGGATCTTCTCCAGTGGAGGCTCGAATCTCCATGGAGAAGGTAACCAAGTGGATGAGCAAAGCTCTCTCACAAATATGAGCTAAACATTTGCTAACCCTAAAAATGGGGAGTAGAAGGTCTATTTATAGCCCTAGGGGAGAAAAGGTAAGTGGGGGAACGAAACGGG
Organism: Triticum dicoccoides; assembly: GCF_002162155.2. Classification (NCBI taxonomy): domain Eukaryota; kingdom Viridiplantae; phylum Streptophyta; class Magnoliopsida; order Poales; family Poaceae; genus Triticum; species Triticum dicoccoides. The sequence goes on along the minus strand of NC_041392.1, from coordinate 257,279,593 downwards.
TACACGGGCCTCGGCCCAAGTCACGCACACAGGCGGCAGCCGGATGATCCGGGGGTTGGTCCGGATGATCCGGGCTTCGGGGGTCTGGATGATCTGGCTCGGCGTCCGGATCGTCCGGCTGTGCTGGAGCAGCTGCGGGAGGGCCGGATGTCCGAGACCTGGTCCGAACGTCCGGGTATGGCCGGATGATCCGGGCCTGGGTCCGGATGGCCCATCTTCACAATGCCTTCTCGGGTGTCTCTGGCCACATTATCCGGATCGTCCGCCCCGGAGTCCGGATCATCCGGGCTGAGGCCAGATCGTCCGGACGGCGGTCCGGATCATCCGGGCTTCTGCTGACTTAGCCCTTTTTCTTCTCCGTCTTCGCGTCCATCTTCCTCTTCGGGTTCTCCTCGCTCCTTGGCGTCTCCATGGCTAACTCCTTGATACCTGAGTATGCACAATGTCTAAGTTTGAGGTAGTAGCCATGTCTCAAGATCATCGAAGTGGAATTGTGACAGGAGGGATGTCACCTCGGTTTTGAGAGCTCTTGCACGTGATCGAGTCATGGGTCCACTAGGCACTTGATGAGACGATGGTAGGTCCATGGGGATGACCTTGGGATTATCCGCATCATCTCCCCTCCCTTGGGAAAGATCCAACCTCGGATCGAAATCCTCATCACCATGGTACGGGGAGAGATCGTTGATGTTGAAGATGTCGCTCACGGAGTACTTGTCACGTGGGATGTCGATCTTGTATGTGTTGTTGTTGTAGCGTGCAAGCACCTTGAATGGTCCATAGGCTCGTGGTAGTAGCTTGGACTTGAGTTCGTTGGGGAAGTGTTCCTTCCGAAGGTGTAGCCACACAAGATCTCCAATGTTGAATATCATGTGATTCTTGTTGACGTTGAGCTTGGTCGCGAGTCATTGTACTTGGAGCTCAATGGTGTGCCTTGTATCTTCATGCATCTTCTTGAGGTGGTTGACTCGGTCACTCGCGTCCATGTTTGTGCGCTTGTGGAGTGGTAGAGGTAGAATGTCCAATGGGGACAACGGGTTGAAATCATAGACAACCTCGAAGGGGGACTTGCCGGTAGTCGAATGTCTTGCGCGGTTGTAGGCGTACTCGGCGATGGGTAAGCACTCCTCCCACTCCTTGATGTTCTTCTTGATTAGCACGCGAAGAAGGGTGGAGAGCGTGCGGTTTGTCACGTCCGTTTGGCTGTCGGTTTGTGGATGATAGGACGTGGAGAATAGAAGCTTGATTCCGAGCTTGGCACATAAGGTCTTCCAAAAGTAACTCAAGAACTTGACGTCGCAGTCCAAGACGATAGTCTTTGGCACACCATGTAGGCGCAATATTTCCCTACAAAAGAGATTAGCAACATGTGAAGCATCGTCTATCTTGTTACAAGGAATAAAATGTACCATTTTTGAGAAACGGTCCACAACGACAAATATGGAATCTTTCCCATTGCGAGTCCCAGGCAAACCAAGTACAAAGTCCATGCTAATGTCTTCCCAAGGTTGGTATGGAATTGGTAGAGGCATATAGAGGCCATGAGATTGAGCTTTGGACTTAGCTTTGCAGCATGTCATCGGTTGGTGAAACGATTGACGTCCCGAAACATCTTGGGCCAAAAGTAGCTCTTCGAGAGCGTGGCGAACATCTTGTCGCGTCCGAAATGTCCCATTAGCCTCCTCCATGTGATTCCTACAAAAGCAACAAATGAAGGGACGACTCGGGGATGCAAAGTTTATTAGCTCTCATAAGATAGCCATCTTTGATGTAATAGCGTTCCCAAGATGTATTCGACAAACACTTGGCTTAAGGAGTAGCAAAAGTTGCATCATGCTCATACAAGTCGATCTTTGATATGCTCGAAGCCAGTGACATCTAACTCAAGTTGTGTGACAAGAATGCATAAGCGGGAAAGTGCATCCGCTACGATGTTTTCTTTACCCTTGATGTTTTTGATGACATAGGGAAAAGACTCAATAAATTCACTCCATTTAGCATGACGCTTGTTCAATTTGGTTTGACCCTTAAGATACTTGAGGATCTCATGATCGGTATGGATGATAAACTCATGGGGGCGAAGGTAATGTTCCCATTCATGCAAAACACGGACTAAAGCATATAGCTCTTTGTCATAGATGGGGTAATTGAGTTGCGCTCCGGAAAGTTTCTCACTAAAGTAAGCTATGGGGCGCTTCTCTTGCGTTAGCACACCTCCTATGCCATTACCACTAGCATCGCAATGAATTTCAAAAGGTTTGTCAAAGTTGGGTAAGGCAAGCACGGGAGCATGAGTAAGCAAGTTCTTAAGCTCATTGAAAGCGGTATCTTGGGATGGTCCCCAAACAAAAGGCGCATTCTTCTTGCTCAAAGCATGCAAAGGCAAAGCAATGGTGCTAAAATCCTTCACAAAGCGACGATAGAAACCCGCAAGACCAAGGAAACTACGCACTTGATGCAAGTTGGTTGGTTGCGGCCAAGTCTTAATAGCATTGATCTTGGACTCATCTACATGAACACCCTTAGAAGAAACAACAAAACCCAAGAAAACGAGCTTATCAACACCAAAAAGGCATTTCTCCATATTATCATAGAGGCGCTCTTTTCTAAGAGTTTGCAAAATGGTGCGGACATGGGTGACATGCTCTTTGATAGATTTGCTAAACACAAGAATGTCATCGAAGTAAACCACAACAAATATACCAATGTAAGGGCGAAAGACATGATTCATAAGGCGCATAAAAGTGCCTGGTGCTTCCGAGAGACCCATAGGCATGACTAACCACTCATACAAAACAAACTTGGTTTTGAATACGGTTTTCCATTCATCACCTTCTTGTATGCGGATTTGATAGTAACCACTCTTAAGATCAATTTTGGAAAATATAGTGGCACCACTAAGTTCATCTAGCATATCATCTAGGTGTGGAATGGGATATCTATAGCGAACGGTGATAGCATTGATAGGTCTACAATCGGAGCACATGCGAAAGCTACCGTCACGTTTTGGCACAAGAATGACCGGTACGGCACAAGGGCTCAAACTTTCACGCACATGTCCATGGTCTATGAGATGCTTTAGTTGCCTTTGAATTTCTTTGGTTTCTTCGGGGTTGACGCGGTAGGGAGCTTTGTTCGGAAGCGGTGCTCCGGGGATGAGGTCGATGCGGTGCTCAATGCCTCATAGTGGAGGTAGTCCCGGAGGTAGCTCATCGAGGAAAACATCTTGGAATTCCTGCAATAAAGAAGATAACACCAAGGGTAGATTGTGAGAGGTGTTAGTTTGCGGTTCCTTGTCTTTGCACAATAGGACAGAGTGTAGGACACTCGATGGGTTCTCACACACTTCCCCCATCTCACGTTTGGTGGCAAATAGAACTAAGTTTTTCTTGTCGCTCATCGCGGAGGCACTCAATTTGGGCTTGTGGCGCTCACTCTCTTTTTGGCGGCTCACTCTCTCTCTATTCTCTCCACAATGGGTGGCTTGCTTGTCGGTGATCACTTGGCTTGGAGACATAGGTCGTAGCACAAACTCCTTTCCTTGCATTTTGAAGCTATAGTGGTTTGTACGCCCATTGTGGACTACTCCTCTATCGAATTGCCATGGCCATCCAAGGAGAAGATGACAAACGGTCATTGGGATGACGTCGCACTCCAAGGTGTCTTCGTAGGTGCCAATTTTGAAGGAGACTTGTACGCGGTGCTCGACTTGGATGGTGCCGGAGTCACTAAGCCATTGCACTTTGTATGGATGTGGATGCTTCGTCTTGGGAAATTGGAGCTTGGAGCAAAGTTCTTCACTTGCGAGATTATGACAACTTCCTCCATCGATGATGACCTTTACGGATCGTCCATTGATGCTGGCCTTGGTGTGGAATATGGTGCATCTTTGGTCTTCTTCTTGGTGATGTTGGAGGGTCAAGACTTTGGAGACAACAAGTGCGGGACTTGAGTGTTCATCGCAAAAGACTTGTTCTTCTTCATTGTTCAATTGGTGGTGCATGGAGACTTGCTCAAGGGCTTCCATTTCTCCTTCACTCATGGAATCATAAGTGCCATCATCGTTGAAGATCATGGTGCGCTTGTTGGTGCACTCATAGGACTTGGGCCTCGGCCCCGCAAGTGAAACACTTGAAGGAACTCGTCTTAACGGTCTCATCGGTTGGGGTTAAGGATGATGAAGCTTTCGGCTTGAAGTTTCTCGTAGTAGGATGGCTTGTAGTTGACGAAGCTTTCTTGGAAGTCGACTTGTCGAAGTTGATTGAAGAAGGCTTTGTAGTCGGTGTTGGAGTCATTGAAGCTTGGTTGTTGGTGAAGCCGTAGGACTTGGATGAGAACTTGGCATACTTGAAATCATCTTGCACTTGGCGTTCTGCTTTGGTAGCTTAGTGCACTAGCTCGATGAGATTGGAGTATGGTTGGAAGTCGGCGATCTTCTTGATGGGATGATTGAGTCCATTCAAGAAGCGTGCCATTGTTTTCTCATCATCTTCCATGACATTGGCTCTTATCATTGCAATCTCCATCTCCTTGTAGTATTCTTCAACGCTCTTGGTTCCTTGCTTGAGTTGTTGGAGTTTCTTGAAGAGGTCGCGGTTGTAGTAGGTAGGCACGAAGCATGCTCTCATGACATCCTTCATTTGTGCCCAAGTAGTGATGGGTGGTTCACCTCTTGCCTCTCGGCGCTCTATGATTTGTTCCCACCAAATGAGGACATAGTCTTGGAACTCAAGGGATGCCATCGCGATCTTCTTCTCTTCTTCATAATTGTGCAAACGGAAGATCTTGTCAACTTTCAATGCCCATGAAAGGTACTCTTCGGGATCGTTGCTTCCATTGAACTTGGGCATGGTGAACTTGAGCTTGCCGTAGTGTTGATCTTCATTGTCTTGGGGTCGGGGATGATGACGCCCATGTTGTAGATGATTGTTCAACTCGTGGTGCTCTTGGCGCAGAGGGTTGTCAACCTCGTGTTGCTCTTGTCGCGGAGGATTCCCATTGTCTTCATGCTCTCGATGAACTTGATGGTCTTGGCGAGCTTGTGGAGGAGCTTGTCGAGCTCGAGGAGGAACTTGACGATGCACGCGAGCTTGAAATCGTCGTTCTTGAATTTCTTCGCGAAGTGCTTCCTCTTGTTCACGGGCTTCTCGGCCTCGGTCGGCAACGGCTCGACTCGAATCGCGTAGAGCTCGTTGTGCCTCAAGTGCTTGAGCGTCACGGAGTTGTTGTTCTTGATGTTGATCCTTGGCATCTTGTGCATTTTGGTGTAGACGCGCGCGTTCTTCCTCTTCATGTTGGCGTTGTCGTTGCCGTTCTCGTGCTAGCGCAAAGGCTTCTTGGGTTTGACGTCGTCGATGCTCTTGCGAGTCCGTGTCGCGTAGAGGATTGAGGTTTTCTTGATGCTCGTTGTGCGCGGCACGTCGAAGAGTGTTCGAAGACGGTGTACTTGAGCCGGAGAGGGTAAAGTCGGAGTGGCGACTTGAACGGCTCCTTCTTGAAGTGGAAGAAGAGCGGTTGAGCAACAAAGCGTGAATCTCGTCCATCCTTGCGTCATTCTCTTGCTTTTGATCGTCGAGCTTGTGGTCAAAGTAGTCCCTTGTACATTGCTCGGAGAGTCGCAAGTCGGTGGCGAGGTTGTCAATGCGGTCACTCATTGCTTGTTGTTCTTGATGCAAAGCACGTTGTGCACCAAAGAGGTGGCTTTTGGTGACGAAGGAGTTCATATCGTCGTCTTGCTCCGAGAAGAGTGGGTTGGTAGAAGTACTTGGCCTATCCATCATTCCAAGACAAATGTGAGTGGTAGAAAGAGAAGAACGAATACCAAATGTACCTTGACCGAAGTTGAAAGTGGATCGATGATCACTCCAATGTAGGACAAGGAAATAGCCCAATTGGTACGAATTCTCGTCGGTTTCTCACACCTACACAAGTAAAAGCTTATGCTGGAGCTTGGTTAGGATTGTGGCACAATTTTTTATGTGAATGTAAGCAAGATTCAATAATGTTGGAGAAGATCCACGACTTGTAAATGCAACAAGTAGACCAATAGCAAGATGTGGTACCCGGAAACACAACACACGGAAAGATAAATGGGGTCATGCAACCAAAATGTGGAATCCACGAAAATGCTCTTGTTGCACAACACTAGAGAGACGCTAGCACGATTGCACAATAGGCGGATACGAACTTGTGCACAACCTACTAAGCAAAAATGTAACGACTTCTATCCCAAGTATGATGTTCCGGAGATATGATCCAAGTATGACAATCTTAATGTTGTATGATGCTATGGTTCTTGCTTACAAGCTCTTTGTTTATCTTCTCTCTTTTCTTAAAAGCTTGCTTGGCTCTTTGATGTTTGAGCTCTTTTCTCATGCGATGCTTCACGAACCAAGATAGCAATTGTGTATGTGATGACAACTTTGTGACACAAGAGATGATTCCAAGATATGCAACACGATGATAGTATGTATGCTATGGGATGTATGATCACTAATGTGCACAGGTCACGTTGTCGGCAATACTCAAATGCTAGTCTCGATGGGTAAGCTACGCAAAAGTAAGGCTATGGGGTTATCAATCCAAATGGAAAAGAGTATGATGATATCACACTACCAAGATGATACCACAAGGGTGTAGTCGTTCATAGTAGTCCTTGGCGAAAGTGAGCGGTGGTGATGTTGATGTTGAACCGTCCCTGGGTAGCCGAAACACGAAAGGAAACGGTGAGCCACAACTCAAACTCTCAAAACCAAGTGCGACAAAAAGTGTCGGAGTAGGTAGCGGGTAAAGGTGGTGTGGGTTGGGGTATTGGAAAAGGTTTGCGGAGGGGTTCGCGGAAGTTAGGTGGTGGTGGTCGAAAACTACAGGAAAATGCAGTTTGGTCAGAGGAAGCCGGATGATCCGGGCCAGGAGCCGGATGATCCGGGTAAGTCCGGATGAACCGGGCGACCAGCCGGATGATCCGGGCGGGTCAACTCGCTCGGGGATGGCTCGGGATGAGCTCGAAAACGGCCACAACTTCGGGGATTTCGCGGATTTTGGAGGGATTGCGAGGTGGAGATGGTGGGGGAAGGCTAGATCCACTTGCAAAACAACAAATTCACGGTTCAAAACCAACAAAACATCATCAAAACTCACAAATCACAAGAAAAAAAATTTGGGGCTATTTTTGTGGGGATTTTCGGATTAGGACGAAAACAACAAAATCAAGCTAGAAAACGAAGAGGGGAGGCTCCGAAATCGTGATCAACCTTGCCCTAGATACCAAGATGATGTAGGGTAGAGACCCTAATCGCCCGATCTTTCACGAAAGGAGCGGATCCCGCGGAAATCATGAAGAACACGGGGAAGAACGGAGAGAAAACACAATAAGAAACACGAGAGGAATCACTAAACCGACACGAATAAGTCACACATGGGCTAGATCCTCGAGTACATAAGGAAAGATACATGATCCACGGACAACTAAGGACGATACACGGTAACCGGTCTTCTCCGTCAGGAGGTCTTGATGTTCTTCCCTAAAGAGGGGTCTTGAATCCGCTTGGGGGATCTTCTCCGGTGGAGGCTCGAATCTCCGTGGAGAAGGTAACCAAGTGGATGATCACAGCTCTCTCACAAATATGAGCTAAACATTTGCTAACCCTAAAAATGGGGAGTAGAAGGTCTATTTATAACCCTAGGGGCGAAAAGGTAAGTGGGGGAACGAAATGGGTACACGGGCCTCGGCCCAAGTCACGCACACAGGCGGCAGCCGGATGATCTGGGCTTCGGGGGTCCGGATGATCCGGCTCGGCGTCCGGGTCGTCCGGCTGTGCTGGAGCAGCTGCGGGAGGGTCGGATGTCCGGGACCTGGTCCGGGCGTCCGGGTATGGCCGGATGATCCGGGACCTGGTCCGGACGTCCGGGTATGGCCGGATGATCCGGGCCTAGGTCCGAATGGCCCATCTTCACGATGCCTTCTCGGGTGTCTCTGGACACATTATCCGGATCGCCCGGGCCGGAGACCGGATCATTCGGGCTGAGGCCGGGTCGTTCGGACGGCGGTCCGGATCGTCCGGGCTTCTGCTGACTTAGCCCTTTTTCTTCTCCGTCTTCGCGTCCATCTTCCTCTTCAGGTTCTCCTCGCTCCTTGGCGTCTCCATGGCTAACTCCTTGATACATGAGTATGCACAATGTCTCCGTTTGAGGTAGTAGCCATGTCTCAAGATCATCAAAGTGGAATTGTGAGAGGAGAGATGTCACCTCGGTTTCGAGAGCTCTTGCACATGCTCGAGTCATGGGTCCACTAGGCACTTGATGAGACGATGGTAGGTCCATGGGGATGACCTTGGGATGCTCCGCATCATGTTGGGCTGCAAATCTTTCAAGACGAGGAGAGTTTTCATTCGGCTGGCTGAGAAAATGGTCCATCAGTAATGAGAAATGGGTTATACATTTTTAAAACACATCAAACTGATGACGGGAAAATGGCAGGCGTGAAAATACGCGTCCACGTCATTGATACAGAATGAATAATTTAAATGCATACAATAAAAATAGGATCAAACATTGCAGGTACTTTATTTCCAGAACTCTTACATTTACATAAAAATTCTGTTAATTACATCTCCAAAGAGAAAACCCCTGATTAAGAATTCCAACATTTCTACTACATGGGATTACAACATACGACCATTACAAAAATGATAAAAGAAAAATCTTCCTTCTCGATGTCGTCGACGCCGGCATGCTCGGGGGAGCCTTGGACTTTGTTGATGTTATCATACGCGATGATTTTCACCTATATTTTGCTTTTATTTGATTTGTAATGATATTGGCAGTACATGTGCGCATGCTTGAATGATTTCACTTACTTTTCCATGTTGATTAACCAATATATAGACTTTGATTTATTTTCTTTACTTTGTATGAAAAAGTCATCTTAATGGTTAACCAATCTGTTAAATGAGTCTTCAAACATCATGATGCATGCGTATGGGGCATAAAATCATGCACGCGTGTGTTCTGTGTATGCAAAATACATTAGTACTAACAGTTGTAGTACTCTTTGTTTTATGAGTAAATGACATCTATGTTTTCTTAATATTTGCAAGCCGTATGGGGGATGCATATGGGGGATGCATGATCTAATTTTCATCTTATGTGAAGATAAGCTAGATGCGACCTTTTTGAGCATACACATATATGGAGCAGATAAAAGATATTTAATTTGTTTTGGTGGCATATGCAAGTGTACTACAACATTTCGAGTGCAATCAGACTCAGATTATGACTCTGATCGTCTTTTAGTTTTTTTAATGTATGTATGTCCATATGAAGGGAACATACAATTTATTTTAGTTGGGTGGATGTACGCCAATTAACCTAGAATTAGTTAGGTACGACGCGTTCATTTTACTTTGCATGCACATACACTAGATTCACCCATATCTAGTTATTTTGTCGATGATGCCGGCTAGTGTTATTTGGGACCGACACATTTTTATATAGTGCATCCATTTATTCTATTTTAGAGACATTTTGTTAATATAATATCATTTACGATTTGAGCGGCATGAAGTGGGAATATCACTTTCTATACATACACTCAGGTATGAACAAGGTTAATTTGTGCTACATGACTCATTTCCACATATCATACACGCATGTGATCATAGAACATGCGACTAAGGATAGTGTCTTTTGACGAACACTTATGGTTTTGCAATATATATATTTTATACGCAATCTCTAGTATATATTTCGTCCATCATTTTTTTAGTTGATTTTTCCGTGAGCCATACCTTTGCCATCATTCTATTGAGAACTAAGCCTTCATGGTACATAAGGGAAGAAACACCCTGATTCATGTCGACATGACCAAATCAAAGGAGTTCATCATGCAACTTGTATTTCTTGACATGTGTCAACATGACCATGGCAAGAACAGACTATCAAATTTGTGAGAATACCTCTTGACATGTGTCAACATGATAGTACTACTTCTGAGAGTGCCACTTGACATGTGTCAACATAACCATGCCAAGAACAAATTATTGAATTTTGAAAAAAATCTCCTGACATGTGTCAATGTGACCATGCCAAGAGTGAGCTCTCAAATATGGTGAAAATACTACTTGACATGTGTCAATATGACCATGCCAAGAGTAGAATGCCAAATTTGTGGAGGATGAAAGCTACTTGGGATGTGTCAATATGACCAAGCCAAGAGCAAGAATCATGTCACTTGGAGAAAAATTCAAGATCTGTGTCAATATGACCAAATCAAGAACCATCATATGGAGGAAAAAAGCAAGGATCATGCTACTTGAAGAAAAGTTCTAGATCTGTGTCAAGGTGACCAAATCAAGAACCATCATATCAAGCAAAAAGCTACTTGACTCATGTCAATATGACCAAGCCAAGAGAAAAAATTGGGCAGCATGGAAAAGAATTCATGATCTGTGTCAATGTGACCAAATCAAGAATCATCATATGGGGAGAAGCTACTTGGCTCATGTCAATATGACCAAACCAAGAGCAAAGATTGATCAAGCATAGGGAAGAGCACCAATCAGAGAAGCAAATGGATTAGGAAAGAACCATGAATCTCACTGTCGGGGATATACCCCGCGGCGTAAACCGGTTGGAAGTATAACCCGGCTGACACTTGGCGGTTTACTTGAGATCCGGCTGACACTTGGCGGTTCACTAGCGACCCGCCCTGACCTGGCGTTTTACAAGCAACCCGCCTGGTCATTATGGCTCACTTGTGACCCGGCGGGCGGGTCAGATGGATGACGAGGACCAAGGCCTAGAAGGCCGGTTCACGTTTAAATGGTGGGCCGGTTTATGAGGAAACCATAAGGAATATTCCCTTACAAAGGAAGCAAGACTAGGACTCCACTTGTAATAGAGTAATCCTAATCCTAATAGGACTAGTCATGTAAACCGCCCCTTCAACATATATAAGGAGGGGCAGGGCACCCCAAGAGGGACAAGATTGACAAGTTCCACAAGTTGGACAAGTTAGGTTTAGACAATAGCTATCGGGATAGAGCACTCTTGTAACCGTGATCATCATCATCAATATCAATGAAGCAGGATGTAGGCTTTTACCTCCATCGTGAGGGGCCAAACCTGGGTAAAAGATCATGTCTCTCATCCCGCTCAACCCCTCTCAAGCTACCACATAGATGCGTTGGCCTCGCGACTAAGTCCTGACACTAAGGACATCTGCCGTGACAATTCCACGACAGTTGGCGCCCACCATGGGGCGTGCACACGGTGGTGTTGAGTTCTTGGAGGGATCTTAACTAGGGTTTCGAGAAGTTCTGTCGGTTCACCAAAATTGATGAGTGCAATCATTAGCAGATACAAGGCCAGGTCGTTCCAAGCCGCCACCGTGGGTGGCCTCTGCTGATTGGTTTTTACCATGAATCGCCTCCACCGTGAACTCGTCCAGGAGCATCCCTCATCGGCACCGCATAGGTTCTGCTCGGGTTGAGCTCATTCGCAGTTTCGCCGCGCCTACGCTGGCCGTCCAGGAGCATCCATACCAGGAAGAGCAGATCTCAAGGGATTGCTCGACGCCGTCCACATGGACGGCGGCCATGTCAAGGCTGGAGGTGAGCGGCAAAAAACGCAACAAACGGCACGAAGCTGTTGGAAAACAACCAGGCGGAGAGGAAAGCTGTTACGATCACGTATATGGCGATCGCGATTGTGGAAAAACGGATAATAGTCGATTTTCCACAAACCTGAAATCCGGGGATTTGGAGAACCAAGTTTCCTATAAATGTGGATTAGTAATTGTAGCCAAACAAGATTTTATTTGGTTGAACCGTTTTCCTGGTTTATAGAGATCAGATTCTGTATATGTGCCCTATCCAAACAACGCCTTAGTGATCACACCGTGACTACATTGTTTCTCCAGCCCTTATGGCTTTATTTCATTGACTGAGAGCAGTATATATATACAAGACTCAGGCACCTTGTGCCATGCACTCACACCACTACCCGCACGTCCTGGAATCACTCCATGATGCGGATGGCCCGGCCTACCGGCCACTGCTCACTTATCTTTCCACACATTTTCTCAAGATAACTAACTCACTAGAGCTAGCAAACTACATGCAGCTAGCAACCCACTACCTACATGCACGGTCAAGCCTTCAGTAGCCTTCTCAGCATCCAAACGACTCGGCCACAAATAGCCAACAACTCTAGCTAACAGCCACTGCCTTACGAGCCGGACCCGGAGCGCGCGCACGCACCAGACACCAATGTCATAGGTATGGCTTATTGACAACACTCACCCCCAAAGCCATAACCTCCTCGTTGTCGGAGTTGTTGCAGCTCCTATCGTCGATGTCTTCACGACCGTGACCCGGCCTGCAGATCGGACCTGGCGCAATGACGCCTGTCGTATCGCCACGGACCCGACCTAACGCACTGACGCCGGTCCCACCATGATCTGTTACGTCTCCGGCGACATATGCCGAGCTCCTCCTCCGCCGGTGACACACGCCCGACGTCCCTCGGCGCCCCGCACGTCCCGCGCGCATCCGACGTGCCCGACAAGCCCGACCGCATCAGTGCGTCCCGCACGTCCCGCGTGCATCCGCCGCGCCCGACGCCGCTCTACTTCTACCTCTTGCCTCAGACAAGAAGAAACTCCACACACACCCACGCACACATGCACCAAGGAAGAACACACAAGCTTTGCCAAGAGACTCCCTTGGTGATCACACCGTGGCTACATTGTTTCTCCAGCCCTCATGGCTTTATTTCATTGACTGAGAGCAGTATATATATACAAGATTCAGGCACCTTGTTGCCGTGGCTATGCCCTTGCTCTCGCTCTCTCTCTCTCTCACTGCACCTTTCTCTCTCTCTGAACTAGATCACCAGAGGAAGAAGAAGGAAAGAGGCTGCGAGAGAGAGAGCGAGAGCAAGGGCATAGCCACGGCAACAACAGCCTCTGCTGTTAATCCTCCATAGACCTGTCTTATTGCCTCTCAGCCGCCAAACAGTTCAACAGCCGTGGTCAGCTCTGGTCCATTGTCACCCAACTCCACGGCCAAGTCGTCGTCATGGCCTCAGAACCGCAAGTCGCCCAGGGTCTACCTCGACCGGCGCGCCGATTCCGCCGTGAGCCTGCTTCGCCATCAACCTTGTTGTGGCTAGCGTCAAACTGCTACCTTCGCTGGCGTCGCCCCTGCTTTGAGTGTAGCCGGCTTCGTATTGCGCCGAGTTACTGACGTCTGTGTGGCGTTGCAAGTCGCCAAGGATAAGTTACAAATTGACAGGGACACCCATTGAGCACTGTTTACATAAAGGACACATTGACAGGGACACCCAAGTTTGATGCACTGCTCGAGGGCTATGACTCACATAAAAATTGAAGGGATGCATGTTTATTTGTTTGGACATGAAGACCATCATTTGGTCGAATTGTTGTGCAGCCACTTCATCCGGGTCATACATCAGGTGATATTCATCCTATCTATTCAATCTATTTGTAGTTATTTATCTGCGAACGGTTACTCTGGCTCGTAATATTTTTTATGCAGGACGACTATTAAAAGAAAAAGGAGTGGTGTTATATCGTGGATGTACGTTTGGCTATGCCGCGTGGCTCCGCAGGCACGCGTGTCGCGGTCCAATTTACATCAAATGCGCCAGCTGACTCGCCCGTCCGCACCGCCTTACAACGCCACGGACGACTCGCCCGTCCACCCTTGTGGCCAGTTCACGTGTCCGCGCCAGCTTGCAACATGGAGGACAACTCGCTCGTCCGCGATGGTTTACAACACTATGGGAGACTTACCCGTCCGACCCCGTGGTCGACTCTCCCCGTCCGCACCGGCTTACAACGCCGTGGCCGGTTCACCCTTGATTGATTTCAGCTTCACCATGGTGATCATCAACTCCGCGATGGATAATTTCTGGCTCAATATCTCAGGTGAAATCCATCCAGTATATTTTTATATTATATATTGCTTTCTTTTAAAAAAAAGAGTAATTACTTTGTCTTGCAAGTTCTTCAATGTAGGACAAATTATATCACTGAGCTGTTGAAGGACTCATACCGGTTTATATCACGGTCAAAAATGGAGAATCTCAAGTCAACTCCTCGAGTCACCTTGAGACTCAGGGGCTACAGTAATATGACTCAGCAAATGTTGCCGGTTTTCAGTGAAGTCAAGAACCCCAGGACATTGAAGGGAAAGATAACCCGATCCCGGAGCCTACTACCATATTGATGGCAATTTGAAGGCCGTTAGAAAAATTTCCGGTTCAAAATAAAGAATGCCGGTTTAAAATCCGGTTCAAGGGAAATCTGTTCTCCCACAAAGCTCTGAAGCTCTCAAATACGATTTAAGAATTTCCGGTTCAAGAGGAATTAATCTCTCGCAAGTTCGAGCTGAAAGGCCGTCAGAAAATTTCCGGCTGAAAATGAAGGTTCCGGTTTAAAATCCGGTTCAAGGGAAAGATGTCTCCCATAAAACATTGGAGCTCTCAATATCCGGTTCAAAATCCCGGTTCAAAAAGAATTTATCTCTTGCAAAAAGTTAAAGGTTGCCGAAGAGGACCTGCAGCCATGATGCGCGGTTCAAACATGGGTGTTCTGCCTTATGGGCTCATCTTCATATGATTACTTAGGGGCTTCCTGTTCAAACATAGATGTATTCACCAAAGAGAACATGCATTACTACCCTCTTGATGCGGCTATCAAGACAATATTATCATCAGGGGCCAAAGAGAGTTTGTTGCACACCACAACTCAAATATAGGCACCCGGCGAGCACAGCTCAGAAATATATCACATGGGAGCTTCTACTTGCAAAGTGGAGTCCTGTCCATTAATCCGGCTATCATGCCACAACAAAGCTTGGGAGCTTCGCACCCAAGGGGCCAAAGAGAGTCTTGTTTCTAAGCACAACTCAAACATAAGCACCCATTGAGCACAGCTCAAAAAGTTACTTGGGGGCTCTTTGTGTAAAGTAACAAAGAGTTTGAAAGGCCCTTGTAATTGGGTATAGACCCACGGCTTGGAAGCCTGGTGTATTCACCTAAAACCCCGGGTTAACCTGCCTTCATCAAGTAAGCCACTCCTATCCAGGTAATCCTCGCATGACCCGCCGAACGTTTGACAAGTTACTCTTATACAGACCCTGAACTTGTCAAAGTTAAAATGACGATTGGTTAGTTGGAGGCCCATCTTAAAAGGCTTTGTCAAATGGTTTAACTCAGCGGCCTGGCAGCCCATGAAAAGCCTCGACTTTGGGCCTGGCAGCCCTTGAAAAGCCTCGACTACAATTTTTTTCATTTGCTTTTTGTCAAAGTTTCTTCTCCTTTGATAAGGTTTTAAGGTAAACCGGCGTCCATTGACCCGGCCAGACTATAAGTCATTTCATCAGTCCGGTATTTCTTAACCCGGCACAAGCTTTCAACTATCAGTTGTTAGTACAAACTCAATTATAAACCGGAGTTTTCTCAACCCGGTTAGGCTGTCAACTATAAGTTGTCAGTACAAGTTACAATCCGGAGATTATTAACCTCGCCTGGTTTCGACTACAAGTCGCCAGCATCGAATATGGATAATCCGGTGTTTATCACAACCTGGTACGGTTTTATCCTAAACCAGCACAATATGGAAGGACTTATCAGTACTCAAGATTGGGGTTATCACCTTTACTACAAAAAGTTGGTAAAACCAACAATGTGATTCAATGTCACAGGTATGATATATTTCATATTTGATTATTGTGTAGCCTTGATTATAAACCCGGGTTATATGTTGGGCATTATGACCCGTCCGGCGGTAAACCGCCGGGACACTTTAAACTTGTTGTATGCAGAAACAGGTTTGTTAAACCGGCCTGGCTTTGGACTATAAGTCGCCAGTATATATATATTTGGATTGCACCATTGGAATCATGCGCTTATAAATCATTGGGTTATATTATTCAAATAGCCAAACTTGGCTGAATTTTCATTATGATATTGAATGAATAAGGTTTTCACCGGATTATATTATCTTGAATAGCCAACATGGCTAGATTTTTATGGTTATTAATAACCGGTATTATTGAGTTTTCAAAGTCGCTTTAGCGCAATGTCTATTATTTTATCAAAGGATATGATTTATTCTACAATGGAAGGAATAGTCCCGAGTCGCTGCAGGCTTACAACCCGGCACTTGGGGGCTACATTATTTAAATCGAGATTACATGCAAGTCTCATGTCGCTGCAAGCATGCATCATGACACTTGGGAGCTAATGCAAAGTCATTTTATACTAGTCTTATTGAAGACCCGACTCATCATATTATAATGAGCCGGCCTTGGGGGCTACCAATTGCTCGTGTCAATAATTCAATGTACACAAGTTTTATTCCATTATATTGAAGGGTCCACTGCTCACTTGGTAAAGTACAAAGCTCTTAACCTTGTGGACGTGGGTTTAAGCCCCATGATGGGGGTTACATCATATGATGTCCTTTTTAAAAGAAGTATATAAAGTCCCAGCTCAATATTATCTTACTGAGTCGGCCCTTGGGCTACACATCACTGCTAAAATCTACATAATTATATTTACAAAGGTCCTGCTCATTATTGCATAATGACCCGGCCCTTGGGGGTTACACCGATTGAAGTTTTTATAAGCAATTAGAAGTCCCAGGTTGCTGCAAGTATGACAACCCGGCACTTGGGGGCTACATATATGGAGTATTCAGTTTATATGATTGAGATGAACAAACCGGATTTCTTCAAGGTTGAAACACTTATTGGAGCAAGTCTTAAGTTATCGCTATGTTCTCCTCTTAAGACTTGGGGGCTACAGGTAATTATGCATATAAAGGAGGAACATCTTCATTTTATCAGTTTTGAGCAAATCAGGAAGATCAATTACATGACCCGGTGTCGACAACAATTATGACCCGGTGCCATCAATATTTATAAACCGGCCATTTTGGTAATATTAAACCGGCAAGTTTTACATCTTCAAACCGGCGGAATATCAGATAAGTATTTCAAGACCCATATTTCTTAAACCGGCGCTTTGGAAGCCGACTCAAGTGGATTATTCTTTACAATATTTCTCTGTGAGAAACCAATGTCAACAAATTGAGTATGAAGCTGGCTTGTTAACCCGGATTTTCTAGATGGAGGAAATGACAAGGACTTAAGGATCATCAGATGCCGGTTTACAAGAATTCTTAACCCGGAGCATAATCTGTCAAATTTGCTCTTGTGTTCGTTTTACAGGATCAGTTTAACATGGATAAATCCAAATTAAACTGGAGGCTAATGTCGGGGATATACCCCGCGGCATAAACCGGCTGGAAGTATAACCCGGCTGACACTTGGCGGTTTACTTGAGATCCGGCTGACACTTGGCGGTTCATTGGCGACCCGCCCTGACCTGGCGGTTTACAAGCAACCCGCCTGGTCATTATGGCTCACTTGTGACCCGGCGGGCGGGTCAGATGGATGACGAGGACCAAGGCCCAGAAGGCCGGTTCACGTTTAAATGTTGGGCCGGTTTATGAGGAAAGCATAAAGAATATTCCCTTACAAAGGAAGCAAGATTAGGACTCCACTTGTAACAGAGTAATCCTAATCCTAATAGGACTAGTCATGTAAACCGCCCCTTCAACATATATAAGGAGGGGCAGGGCACCCCAAGAGGGACAAGACTAACAAGTTCCATAAGTTGGACAAGTTAGGTTTAGACAATAGCTCTCGAGATAGAGCACTCTTGTAACCGTGATCATCATCATCTATATCAATGAAGTAGAATGTAGGCTTTTACCTCCACCGTGAGGGGCCGAACCTGGGTAAAACATCGCGTTTCTCATCACGCTCAACCTTTCTCAAGCTACCACATAGATGCGTTGGCCTCGCGACTAAGTCCTGACACTAAGGACATTTGCCGTGACAATTCCACGACACTCACCTTCTTGCTCCACTCCTCCCAGCCTCCCTCTCCTCAGCGTAAGTGTGTGTGGGATTTTTCTTGCAGCAGTGTATGTGTAGCAGCAGCAGAACAACGGATGAAAAATGAGTAGTCCAACCTCTTTTCATGAATGCTGGAGGGGAGTATTTATAGGAGGGGAGAGCAGCAGGAGCGACAGAGCCCTCCGGCGTGCACGCCCACGTTTCCAATCGTGAATCGTGGGATCATGCATGCAATCGTGGGAGCATGCGGGCTGGCTCTTTTCTTTAATGTATTTCCTTGATTAATTGCTAGTTGACCGAGGTTTGAACCGGCAAGCCCGTAATCAGCCCTTGTATTTCTTAATCACTGTGTGGGCTTGAATTCTTTAAATCAACTTGTGGGCCTTGACACCACACCCCTCACATGCATGCATAGCGTTCTGCATCCATGCAATCAAGTAGCCGTATTTTTTTTAATTGGCTAAGCCTGATTAACCAGTAATGATGCATTAAGGTTTTTTTGATGAGGGTGTGCACACTTAATTATTTCCTACGCAAATTAAAGTTCAATATCATACATGAGATGAGTACGTTGACAAAATATTTCTCAACTGTATATATGTGTCAACACCTCATGAGAAGCATTTATTTATTTCTATATAACGCGTGTATATTTTGTTTGCGTGATATATGTATATATATATATATATATATATATATATATATATATATATATATATATTATTTATTTTTTATGCGTCGCATTGATATTTCTTCTTGGCGACGGAATAAGTACTCGGAAATATTATGATTTCATGTTAATATTTGACATCCGCCCTAGGTGGCGGCCTGCATGGATGAAAGTTACGTGTGATTTTAATCGGGATGAATTTTTTATGGAGATTTTTATTCACTTTGCAAAATTTCCAGATATCGACCCTTTTTATTAATTTATTTTGTGTGCCTATTGTATTGTATTAAGCGATGGCAATTCACCCTGGTCGTTTACATTCAATGGTGTATTTTATCATTTTCACCATTTAAAGTAATTCATTTGTTTTAATCGCACTATATTTCCTTCGGCCAAGATCGGTGTCAACAGATGCCCCTCGAGGTCTGAATGCGAGTATTTTTTTAACTAATATTCAGATTCAGAGCTCGAAAATATGTGTGTATATTTTTTTGAGCGTATTTCTAATATTTGGCATAGCATCGGAGGTGTACGCATATACTATTATTTGTTCAAAAAAATCATCGGCCAGATATTAGCCTCACGTACATGTGGTACGCTGCTTTGAAAGTTTGTTAGGATTGCTTAATCAGATAAGGACTCAATCCTAGAAAGTTGTTATCAGCGGCCGGCCTCGTCGCCATATAAGTGCAGTTTTAGCAGGAGTCTACACCAGTTTCTTTCTCTTTTCCTCACGTCATCAACCAGCAGGACTGTTTTTCCTGCGTACAACTGGGCTGCCTCTAGCCTAACTCAGATCTTCCGGCCATCAGGTACGCATTGCTACTTCCCTTGTTTTCTTAAGATTCCTCTTAATCTAATAATCCTATTAATCTCTTTTTTTAGAAGGAAACAAGTTTCGATTGGATCCGCTGATCTTAGTAGAGGCAGATGTGTTTTGGGCTTAAGGTCAGTGACGTCGTGATTCTCCTATCTCCTATAAGTATCCTTTCAAACCACTATTTACGACGTTCATCTTGTCTAATTACTGTCATCATTCTTTAGATCTATAGGAATTCTTGTTTCATGATTGACGTGCCGGCAAGCTTCTATACGAACTTGGTCCATCGTACATCCGTGAGGCTAAATATACATGTACAAAAATTTCAGTAACATGAAGTCAGAACAATTTTTTTTAACTTTAAGATGTTACCATATATTTGTAGATTCTCGTTCCATGGTTGACGTGCCGGCAAGCTTCTATACGAACTTGGTACGTCGTACATCCATGAGGCCAGATATACCTGTATAATATTTTTTTCAGTAGCCTAGAGCGATAACAATCATTTTTTTAAGATATTATCATATATTTGGCATGGATCTCTCTCATAGTTGGTGTGCTGGGAGCTATGATTTTTCCCCGTCCATCGCACAACTATAGAGATAAACATTATATGAAACTGTTGTTATCCACTTGTCTCCCATTTGGCAATCCGGCAAGTCTTCGTGACTTAGTCCGTCGCACAAATGTGGGGATTATAAGATATTAAATGTGCCATTATATAACAGAGTTGAATTTTCTCATCATTGGCACAGAGTTGAATTTTCTCATCATTGGCGTCCCGGCAAGTTTCTGTATGAACTTGGACCGTCGCACAATTAACCTACATGAGCATGCGTATTTTTTTTACTTATGCTCCCTTTTTTCAGGAAGCATTCAGTTATTCATCGATTAACTGAAAATGAACGGGCACCCTGAAAATTCAGGTAATGCATATAGAGCCTTTTTTATGTTTAACTTTCAGAAACGCTTTATTTCAATTCACGCCGGTGATTTTATTTTCATACATGTGTATGTAGATGGCGCATGGTCAACCTTCGGTTTCCTCCTATCAGTTGACCTTATTTGAATTAGCTAAACAACAGTTGTGTGAGCCAGCAACTCATGAATTGGCTAACCCGGTACTTGTCCATTCAACATTACCACGGGGAACTTTGGATTCTTCCCTCCGCGGATGGCATTCTGAGCATTCGTTTCACGCCTTGTGTTACCATCCAATGGCACCCATTCCTAGAGCTGATCTAGACTTCACTTTAGGGACCAGGATAGTATCACAAAAATTGGGTTGGGAGTATCATGAAATCCAGTATGTCAAACGTCCAAAGGGTTATACTCAATGGGGTGTTGAGGTCTTAAACAATCATTATTTTAATCTGCAAGGGGGCGAAGAAAATACAGACTCTATTCGTGGCGCCATTTATTGTTCCCTTTGCGATTATCCTGTCAGCCCCTCTTTGCTCCGCTCTTTACTAGAGAGGTGGAGTCCTCAAACCAATACTTTCATGCTCTCATGTGGCGAACGCACCATCACTTTGCTTGATATGTTGCTTATGGCTGGGCTGCCTATAGTTGGCGAACCCTACGAAGAATATATCCCGTCACTCACTAAGTTAAATCCTTCATTACTCTTGTACCCCAACTTTTTATTTGATCTTTTGGATGTGTGGGAGGTTCTTTCCACCGAAAGCAAGTATAAAGAAAAATTTGTTACTTTCCAGGCTTGGTGTGATTATTTCCGCAACAAGCGGGCTGATTTTTCGTCATCCGCCAGTCTTCGTAAAAGTCGTATGTATGTCGCAGCTTTTGTCGCGCTTTGGCTTTGCTGCTTTGTGGTCGTTGGTGAAGGGCCGTTTATTCGCCCTGGCGTCCTTGTCATGGCGTCTTGGATTGCTTTAGGGCAGAAGATATCATTGGCACCCCCTGCGCTTTCCTTCTTATATCTTGCTCTTCGTCGTATCAGCACAAATCATGTTGGGCCTTCCTTTGAACAGACACATCTGTCTATCCACTATATTATTGGATGGATGCATCTTTATCTGAAGAAAGCTTTTGGGGCCAAAGGCAAAGGGGACAAATTTCCTTCTCCGAAGAGACTTCCTATGCAACTGGCTATGCTAAGCACCATGTTCCGACCACCCAAGGTCTTTTCCCCGGAGACGGCGCATGAGTTTATGGAAAACCTGTTGGGGAACGTTGCAAAAAACAAAAAAAAATTCCTACGATTTCACCAAGATCCGTCTAGGAGTTCATCTAGCAACGAGTGATCGGATTGCATCTACATACCTTTGTAGATCACGTGCGGAAGCGTTCTAAGAACGGGGATGAGGAAGGTGTACTCGACGTGATTCAAATCACCGAAGATCCTAGCGCCGAACGGACGGCACCTCCGCGTTCAACACACGTACGGTCAGCGTAACGTCTCCTTCTTCTTGATCCAGCAAGGGGAAGGAGAGGTTGAGGAAGATGGCTCCAGCAGCAGCACGACGGCGTGGTGGTGATGGAGCTGCAGTACTCCGGTAGGGCTTCGCCAAGCACTATGGAGGAGGAGGAGGTGTTGGAGAGGGAGAGGGAGGCACCAAAGATGTGGTATGAGAGGCCCTCCTTTCCCCACTATATATAGGGAGTCCAAGGGGGGGCGCCGGCCCTAGGAGATCCAATCTCCTAGGGGGGTGCGGCCAAGGGAGGAATCCCTCCTCCCCAAGGCACCTAGGAGGCGCCTTCCCCCTTTGGGACTCTACCCTTCCTTGAACCCTAGGCTCATGGGCCTCTTGGGGCTGGTGCCCTTGGCCCATATGGGCCAAGGCGCACCCCCTACAGCCCATGTGGCCCCCCCCGGGGCAGGTGGCCCCACCTAGTGGACCCCCGGGACCCTTCCGGTGGTCCCGGTACAATACCGGTGACCCCGAAACTTGTCCCGATGCCCGAAATAGCACTTCCTATATATAATTCTTTACCTCCGGACCATTCCGGAACTCCTCGTGACGTCCGAGATCTCATCCGGGACTCCAAACAACATTCGGGTTACTGCATATACATATCCCTACAACCCTAGCGTCACCGAACCTTAAGTGTGTAGACCCTACGGGTTCGGGAGACATGTAGACATGACCGAGACGACTCTCCGGCCAATAACCAACAGCGGGATCTGGATACCCATGTTGGCTCCCACATGCTCCTCGATGATCTCATCGGATGAACCACGATGTCGAGGATTCAAGCAACCCCGTATACAATTCCCTTTGTCAATCGGTATGTTACTTGCCCGAGATTCGATCGTCGGTATCCCAATACCTCGTTCAATCTCGTTACCGGCAAGTCACTTTACTCGTACCGTAATGCATGATCCCGTGACCAGACACTTGGTCACTTTGAGCTCATTATGATGATGCATTACCGAGTGGGCCCAGTGATACCTCTCCGTCATACGGAGTGACAAATATCTATGTCTCCATCTTGAACATTTTCACGAATGGAGTTGAAGCGACGCTTGATGTGCCTTGTCTTCTTGTGAAACCTGGGCTCCTTGGCAAGAGCAATAGCTCAAGTGTTGTCACAGAAGAGCTTGATCGGCCCCGACGCATTGGGTATGACTCCTAGGTCGGTGATGAACTCCTTCACCCAAATTGCTTCATGTGCTGCCTCCGAGGCTGCCATGTACTCCGCTTCACATGTAGATCCCGCCACGACGCTCTGCTTGCAACTGCACCAGCTTACTACCCCACCATTCAAAATATACACGTATCCGGTTTGTGACTTAGAGTCATCCAGATCTGTGTCGAAGCTAGCATCGACGTAACCCTTTACAATGAGCTCTTCGTTACCTCCATAAACGAGAAACATTTCCTTAGTCCTTTTCAGGTACTTCAGCATATTCTTGACCGCTGTCCAGTGTTCCTTGCCGGGATTACTTTGGTACCTTCCTACCAAACTTACGGCAAGATTTACATCAGGTCTGGTACACAGCATGGCATACATAATAGAACCTATGGCTGAGGCATAGGGGATGACCCTCATCTCTTCTATATCTTCTGCCGTGGTTGGACATTGAGCTGAGCTCAATTTCACACCTTGTAACACAGGCAAGAACCCCTTCTTAGACTGATCCATATTGTATTTCTTCAATATCTTATCAAGGTATGTGCTTTGTGAAAGACCTATGAGGCGTCTTGATCTATCTCTATAGATCTTGATGCCTAATATATATGCAGCTTCTCCAAGGTCCTTCATTGAAAAACTCTTATTCAAGTAGGCCTTAATGCTGTCCAATAGTTCTATATCATTTCCCATCAAAAGTATGTCATCTACATATAATATGATAAATGCAACAGAGCTCCCACTCACTTTCTTGTAAACGCAGGCTTCTCCATAAGTCTGTGTAAACCCAAACGCTTTGATCATCTCATCAAAGCGAATGTTCCAACTCCGAGATGCTTGCACCAGCCCATAAATCGAGCGTTGGAGCTTGCACACCTTGTCAGCATTCTTAGGATCGACAAAACCTTCCGGCTGCATCATATACAATTCTTCGTTAAGGAAACCATTAAGGAATGCCGTTTTAACGTCCATTTGCCATATTTCATAATCATAGAATGCGGCTATCGCTAACATGGTTCGGACGGACTTCAGCTTCGCTACTGGTGAGAAAGTCTCATCGTAGTCAACCCCTTGAACTTGTCGATAACCCTTAGCGACAAGCCGAGCTTTATAGATGGTCACATTACCATCCGCGTCTGTCTTCTTCTTAAAGATCCATTTGTTTTCTATGGCTCGCCGCTCAACGGGCAAGTCAGTCAAAGTCCATACTTCATTTTCATACATGGATCCTATCTCGGATTTCATGGCTTCTAGCCATTTGTCGGAATCCGGGCCCGCCATCGCTTCTTCATAGTTTGAAGGTTCACCGTTGTCTAACAACATGATTTCCAAGACAGGGTTGCCGTACCACTCTGGTGCGGAACGTGTCCTTGTGGACCTTCGAATTTCAGTAGGAGCTTGATCAGAAGTATCTTGATCATCATCATTAACTTCCTCTCTAGTCGGTGCAGGCACCTCAGGAACATTTTCTTGAGTTGCGCCATTTTCCGGTTCAAGAGGTAATACTTCATCAAGTTCTACTTTCCTCCCACTTACTTCTTTCAAGAGAAACTCCTTCTCTAGAAAGGATCCATTCTTGGCAACAAAGATCTTGCCTTCGGATCTGAGGTAGAAGGTATACCCAATAGTTTCTTTAGGGTATCCTATGAAGACGCATTTTTCCGATTTGGGTTCGAGCTTTTCAGGTTGAATTTTCTTGACATAAGCATCGCATCCCCAAACTTTTAGAAATGACAGTTAGGTTTCTTCCCAAACCATAATTCATACGGTGTCGTCTCAACGGATTTCGATGGAGCCCTATTTAAAGTGAATGCGGCAGTCTCTAAAGCATAGCCCCAAAAAGATAGCGGTAAATCGGTAAGAGACATCATAGATCGCACCATATCTAATAGAGTGCGATTGCGACGTTCGGACACACCATTACGCTGAGGTGTTCCAGGCGGCGTGAGTTGTGAAACTATTCCACATTTTCTTAAGTGTGTGCCAAACTCGTGACTCAAGTATTCTCCTCCACGGTCTGATCGCAGGAACTTGATTTTCCTGTCACATTGATTCTCAACCTCACTCTGAAATTCTTTGAACTTTTCAAATGTCTCAGACTTGTGTTTCATTAAGTAGATATACCCATATCTACTCAAGTCATCAGTGAGGGTGAGAACATAACGATAGCCACCGCGAGCCTCAACACTCATTGGACCGCACACATCAGTATGTATGATTTCCAATAAGTTGGTTGCTCGCTCCATTGTTCCTGAGAACGGAGTCTTGGTCATTTTACCCATGAGGCATGGGTCGCACGTGTCAAATGATTCGTAATCAAGAGACTCTAAAAGTCCATCAACATGGAGCTTCTTCATGCGTTTGACACCTATGTGACCAAGGCGGCAGTGCCACAAGTATGTGGGACTATCATTATCAATCTTACATCTCTTGGTACTCACACTATGAATATGTGTAGCATTACGCTCGAGATTCATCAAGAATAAACCATTCACCATCGGAGCATGACCATAAAACATATCTCTCATATAAATAGAACAACCATTATTCTCGGATTTAAATGAGTAGCCATCTCGTATTAAACGAGATCCTGATACAATGTTCATACTCAAAGCTGGTACTAAATAACAATTATTGAGGTTTAAAACTAATCCCGTAGATAAATGAAGAGGCAGCGTGCCGACGGCGATCACATCGACCTTGGAACCATTCCCGACGCGCATCGTCACCTCGTCCTTCACCAGTCTCCGCTTATTCCGCAGCTCCTGCTTTGAGTTACAAATGTGAGCAACTGCACCGGTATCAAATACCCAGGAGCTACTACGAGTACTAGTAAGGTACACATCAATTACGTGTATATCACATATACCTTTCGTTTTGCCGGCCTTCTTGTCTGCTAAGTATTTAGGGCAGTTCCGCTTCCAGTGACCACTTCCCTTGCAATAAAAGCACTCAGTCTCGGGCTTGGGTCCATTCTTTGGCTTCTTCCCGGCAGCTTGCTTACCGGGCGCGGCAAATCCCTTGCCGTTCTTCTTGAAGTTCTTCTTACCCTTGCCTTTCTTGAACTTAGTGGTTTTATTCACCATCAACACTTGATGTTCCTTTTTGACTTCTACCTCTGCTGATTTCAGCATTGCAAATAATTCGGGAATGGTCTTTTCCATCCCCTGCATATTGAAGTTCATCACAAAGCTCTTGTAGCTCGGTGGAAGCGACTGGAGGATTCTGTCAATGACCGCGTCATCCGGGAGATTAACTCCTAGTTGAGTCAAGCGGTTATGTAACCCAGACATAGTGAGTATGTCCTCACTGACAGAACTATTTTCCTCCATCTTACAGCTGAAGAATTTGTCGGAGACTTCATATCTCTCGACCCGGGCATGAGCTTGGAAAACCATTTTCAGCTCTTCGAACATCTCATATGCTCCATGTCTCTCAAAACGTTTTTGGAGCCCCGGTTCTAAGCTGTAAAGCATGCCGCACTGAACGAGGGAGTAATCATCAGCACGTGTCTGCCAAGCGTTCATAACGTCTTGGTTCTGTGGGACGGGTGCGTCACCTAGCGGTGCTTGTAGGACATAATCTTTCTTTGCAGCTATGAGGATGATCCTCAGGTTTCGGACCCAGTCTGTATAGTTGCTGCCATCGTCTTTCAGCTTGGTTTTCTCTAGGAACGCGTTGAAGTTGAGGACTACGTTGGCCATTTAATCTACAAGACATATTGTAAAGATTTTAGACTAAGTTCATGATAATTAAGTTCATCTAATCAAATTATTCAATGAACTCCCACTTAGATAGACATCCCTCCTGTAATCTAAGTATAACATGATCCGAGTTAACTAGGCTGTGTCCGATCATCACGTGAGACGGACTAGTCAACATCGGTGAACATCTTCATGTTGATCGTATCTTCTATACGGCTCATGCTCGACCGTTCGGTCTTCTGTGTTCCGAGGCCATGTCTGTACATGCTAGGCTCGTCAAGTCAACCTAAGTGTTTGCATGTGTAAATCTGTCTTACACCCGTTGTATGTGAACGTTGGAATCTATCACACCCGATCATCACGTGGTGCTTCGAAACAACGAACTGTCGCAACGGTGCACAGTTAGGGGGAACACTTTCTTGAAATTATTATGAGGGATCATCTTATTTACTACCATCGTTCTAAGCAAACAAGATGCAAAACATGATAAACATCACATGCAATCAAATAATAATAGTGACATGATATGGCCAATATCACATAGCTCCTTTGATCTCCATCTTGGGGCTCCATGATCATCTTGTCACCGGCATGACACCATGATCTCCATCATCATGATCTCCATCATCGTGTCTCCATGAAGTTGCTCGCCAACTATTACTTCTACTACTACGGCTAACGCATTTAGCAATAAAGTAAAGTAATTTACATGGCGTTTCTCAATGACACGCAGGTCATACAAAAAATAAAGACAACTCCTATGGCTCCTGCCGGTTGTCATACTCATCGACATGCAAGTCGTGATTCCTATTACAATAGCATGAACATCTCATACATCACATATATATAATTCATCATTCATCACAACTTTGGCCATATCATATCACAAAGCACTTGCTGCAAAAACAAGTTAGACGTCCTCTAATTGTTGTTGCATGTTTTACGTGGCTGAAGTAGGGTTCTAGCAAAAACGTTTTCTTACCTACATGAAAGCCACAACGTGATTTGTCAACTTCTATTTACCCTTCATAAGGACCCTTTTCATCGAATCCGCTCCAACTAAAGTGGGAGAGACAGACACCCGCCAGCCACCTTATGCAACTAGTGCATGTTAGTCGGTGGAAGCGGTCTCACGTAAGCGTACGTGTAAGGTTGGTCCGGGCCGCTTCATCCCACAATACTGCTGAAGCAAGATAAGACTAGTAGCGGCAAGAAAGTTGACAACATCTACGCCCACAACAAATTTTTGTTCTACTCGTGCAAGAGAACTACGCATAGACCTAGCTCATGATGCCACTGTTGGGGAATGTTGCAGAAAACAAAAAAAATTCCTACGGTTTCACCAAGATCCATCTAGGAGTTCATCTAGCAACGAGTGATCGGATTGCATCTACATACCTTTGTAGATCACGCGCGGAAGCGTTCTAAGAACGGGGATGAGGAAGGTGTACTCGACGTGATTCAAATCACCGAAGATCCTAGCGCCGAACGGACGGCACCTCCGCGTTCAACACACGTACGGTCAGCGTAACGTCTCCTTCTTCTTGATCCAGCAAGGGGAGGAGAGGTTGAGGAAGATGGCTCCAGCAGCAGCATGACGGCGTGGTGGTGATGGAGCTGCAGTACTCCGGCAGGGCTTCGCCAATGTAACGCCCTCGATGCGGCTATATCTCCCACGTGTCGAAGCACGACTTAGAGGCATAACCGCATTGAAAGCAATGTCGCAAGTGAGGTAATCTTCACACAACCCATGTAATACATAAGGGAAAGAGATACATAGTTGGCTTACAATCGCCACTTCACACAATGACATGAATAAAGCATTACATCATCCAGATACAATCAAGGTCCGACTACGGAACCAAAATAAAAGAAGAACCCCAAATGCGACAAAGGTCCCCGATCGACCCCAACTGGGCTCCACTACTGATCAACTAGAACGAAACAACACAAAGGGCAAGATCTTCTTCGAGCTCCTCCTGAGCTTGGTTGCGTCATCTGCACGGTAACATAGGCACCTGCAAACTGGTTTTGGAAGTATCTGTGAGCCACAGGGACTCAGCAATCTCGCACCCGCGAGATCAAGACTATTTAAGCTTATAGGA
>NC_041392.1:257240897-257247850 GCF_002162155.2 Triticum dicoccoides | reverse complement strand
GCTGGAAGAAGGCAGCGGCGGCGGACTGGGCGCAGGAGATGGCGTGACGGGCGACGAGGAGGCCGACGGGGCTCCGGCCTGGCTCTCTCCTCCGGCGAGGGCGGAGCGCGGGAGCAAGGGGAGGCAGTGGCGACGAGCTCGAGGAGCTGCTGCCCTTGAGCGCTCGGGCGACGGGGACGGCTGGCGCCGGTTGAGGGAGGAGGCGACGGGGTCGCGCGCGAGGGAGAAAGAAGGGCGAGGTGGAGGCGCACCGGAGGGGAAGGGGAAGATCGAGGAGAGGGGGCGAGGGGATCGGGCTCCTGGGGGTGTGCGTGGTGGCGAACAAGAAGAAGGAGGCGGCGCTGGCAGGGAATCGAGAGGAGAGATGGGGTGCGGGCGCTGCGGCTAGGGTTAGAGGGGCACCGGCTGGGCCTTGGGCCGGCTTAGGTTGGCCGGGCCTAAGAGGTCGGCTGGGCTGCAAGGCTCTCTCTTCTCTCTCTTATATTTTCTTTAACAGAAAAGCAAAAAGAGAGAGGAAAAGAAAAGGAGGGTTAGGGAAAGAAAATGCGCAAGGGGATAATTTTCCCGGACTCGCAAAAATGAGTTTGTTCCGAGAAAAATAGAAATGGGCATGATCGAAAGATTTAAATTCAAACTCATTTGAAATTCAAATGGGTTTGAACTAGGACTTGATGAAAGGAAGGTCCAAAAATGTTCGGATTTTTGGTGGAGCTCCGGAAAATGATGAAATAATTATTGGCAAGGTTGGAGACCAAACTTGAAGCAGAAAAGAAACGAAATTATTTTGCAAGTGTGTTTTGGTGATTTCTGAAATAAAGAAATATTTAATATAGCTCCCTAATATTGGAGGATATGTTATAAAGAGAAGTCACCATGTGAGTCCCTCGATTTAAATGGATCGAAAAATCCATACAATTTATTTAGTTGAGGTTTTAAAAATTAATGATATGATGGCATGATGACATGATGCAATGCACATGATGCAAGGATGAATGCAACAAATAAAACAAATCACACGACGAAACTCGGAATAGCTGGAAGTCTTCTGGAGCGTCGGTCTCGGGGCGTTACAACACTCCACCACTACAAGAGGATCTCGTCCCGAGATCTAGAATGGCACCGAAGAGAAATGGAAGAGGAAGAGAAGAGGTAAAACTAAGTTGCTTCTTTAACAAACGAGTGAAACCAAGAACCTTGATAGGTTGAAAAGTTGAAAGAAAGGACATAACAGAGTTGAACACAATTGAGAGCACTGCGGATTAGCATATGAAGAAAGCTTGAGCTCCTTAGGAAAGAATCTCGATGAAAACTTCAAGAAGAAATTAAATCCTTTATGAACCAACATGTAGAACCTTCATGAAGAACTCCGGTAAACAAAAGGAATGAAAAGAAAGAGAAATTGAAAACACAAGGTGAATCCTTGCAATGATTTAGATGGATCTCCGTGATAATTAGAGCTTGGAACTCCGGGAAAAAGAGAAGATGAAACAAATGAAACCGAGAATTTTAAGGGCCTCCGGAATAAAGAATTAATCACTTGGATGAACAAGAATAAGAATTATGTTATGCTTATCCTTCACCAATTAAATTGATGACAATCAACGGATTTGGCATACTACTTATTCTCGTAGAAAGGATTAAAAGAGATATATCAAAACTTGAGAAGGTCTTCAACGAACCACCGGTAGGATTGGAACAACAAATGAATTGATATGATGAATAAGGAAGAGAGATCTTGAAAGAACCACCGTAAGAATTGAAAATGATCGAAGTAGGGGTGCATCACCGGTAAGAATGAGCAAATGAACGAAGGTGCTTGAGACAAACTAGATACCTGAGAACAAAGAGATCAAGAACTGATTAGAGGATATTCAATAGATGCACCGGCAAGATAGGAGAATGATAACTGACGGCTGAGAATGAATAAACTTGAATTGATGGACTCCGGATGACAAACTGAGAAGACTCTTGAATATCTCCTGATGGGTGAAAAAGATTCTCACAATCGAAAACAATTATGAGAGGATGGCAACAAGCTAGCACCATGAATCTTGAAGAGAATAGAGCAAGATTAAAGGGAAACTCTTCTTCGGTCTTCAAATGATGAGAATGACAACGAGAAACACCATCAAGAATTATTGAGGCACACCGGAAGAATCAAAAGCGAAGAGGTTGAGCCAACTATGAAAAGAATTTGAAAGATCTTGCAGAAAAGCATTTGACTAATGATAACTCATTCTTACGTCAAACTTGGAGAAGAATTTTCAGAATACCTTCGGGAAAATAAGAAGAGTCAGGTAAGATCCTGGAAAAAGACCTGTGGGTTAGGGCCCACTCAAAAGAACACCGTTGAAAAGATTTAAAAGAGATGTTGCACCGGTTGAATTAAATGACTTGAATGAGATACCAATCTCGAAAGAGCTTGAACGAATGCAGAGTGGAAACACGAATCTTCGAGATATCTTGAGCACTCCGGAATAACAAATAGCGAGAAGTAGAATGATAATGAGGTGCACCGGTATGAGAAGACATTGAAATGAGGAAAAAGGTATGATCAACAAAACTTGACTTGAATCCACCGGAGAAGAGAAAGGAATGAGGAATGACGAACTAGTAGAACATCTTCTTCGGAACCACCGGGTAAGAACATTGACGGAAAAGAATGGAGAAACTTCCCATCAATAAAATGGATACTTGAAGAAGAAATCTTAGTCCTTGAAGAAAAACAAAAGGGAGGGAGGGTGGGAAAAACAAAGGCAACCTGGAGACGGATGAAACAAACACCGTTGAGAAGAAGTGATAAATGATCTTGCAAATGTTGACGTGAACGGATCCACTTGAGGAGAGACACACCGGTTAAAAAAAAGGATTGACAAGACAGACTCGATGATCAAGAAGGATTAGTATTCACATAGGAATATGAGAACACCATTTGGAAAAGGTATGGAATCAACATTTGACTTCGAAGCAACTCGAATACCACAACTCAAAACAAAAACAAAGGATTGGCTTGCAAAATAAGCCAGAACAAACATATGATAGAGATTTCGTCCGAAGTTTTCGTGGTGGGGCCTACACGGGCTCGAGTGTACAGCACCATCATGTACAAGGCAGTGCACATGACATACGAAGCGTCCCCGAGTCGGCATAGCCAAGGACTCTTTAAGACACAACGAGACCACTGTAAAATCGACCGTGAATAGGCGGACCACTAGACGTCGAACCCCAATTTCATATCATACATCCGTCGGAAAGATATCCTAAGAGCTACTTGAATTCCCACCTATGAAACTCCCGAAATTTTCCGGTTATGCAATCAGGTGTTGGGGATACAGGGGAAGCATAATATCTCACCCAAAACTAACAAATCCTACATCCAGCTGTATCCATCCTTCAACACATAACCAAGAAACCTTCGGAAATCGTCTACCTCAACCTTCGAAAAGCATCCGTTATACAAGTCATGGCAATACTCCCGTACTCACCTCAGTACTGGGTTATCGGGGTTATCTCACCAACAACTGCATAAAAGAGATTTTCGATGTCGGCGTACTAAACTCAGGTATTCCAGAACTGCAACGATAAAATTATGATGACAACACCTCAGAGCTCAACTCCCCGGGACACTTCCACTAAACCCCTGACAGGAGGCACCAAGACAATGTTCTCATCATAAAACCATCGGAACGATTCCAAGATACCCGCATGATCCTAAAAAAAATTTAGTGAATTTTGAGAAGAGAAGAGTCAAAACTCTACGTCAGGATGCCTTACCAGAGCGATGAAGAGACTGGGGAGTAAAAAGAATTCCTAACTCTCCGATATATATAATCCTAAATGACTCAAAATATTTTTCTAGACACAACTCGGCCGCTAACAACGATCAAGCAATGGGGCTCCTAAGGTCGGGGAAGGCTCTGATTACCAACTTGTAACGCCCTCGATGCGGCTATATCTCCCACGTGTCGAAGCACGACTTAGAGGCATAACCGCATTGAAAGCAATGTCGCAAGTGAGGTAATCTTCACACAACCCATGTAATACATAAGGGAAAGAGATACATAGTTGGCTTACAATCGCCACTTCACACAATGACATGAATAAAGCATTACATCATCCAGATACAATCAAGGTCCGACTACGGAACCAAAATAAAAGAAGAACCCCAAATGCGACAAAGGTCCCCGATCGACCCCAACTGGGCTCCACTACTGATCAACTAGAACGAAACAACACAAAGGGCAAGATCTTCTTCGAGCTCCTCCTGAGCTTGGTTGCGTCATCTGCACGGTAACATAGGCACCTGCAAACTGGTTTTGGAAGTATCTGTGAGCCACAGGGACTCAGCAATCTCGCACCCGCGAGATCAAGACTATTTAAGCTTATAGGAAGGATGGAGTAATGAGGTGGAGCTGCAGCAAGCGACTAGCATATATGGTGGCTACAATCGCAAAAGAGAGCGAGAAGAGAGGGCAAAGCACGGTCGATAAAAGTATGATCAAGAAGTGATCCTATAGCAACCTACGTCAAGCATAACTCCAACACCGTGTTCACTTCCCGGACTCCGCCGGAAAGAGACCATCACGGTTACACACGCGGTTGATGTATTTTAATTAAGGTCAACTTCGGGTTTTCTACAACCGGACGTTAACAAATTCCCATCTGCCACATAACCGCGGGCACGGCTTTCGAAAGATAATACCCTGCAGGGGTGTCCCAACTTAGCCCATGACAAGCTCTCACGGTCAACGAAGGAATAGACCTCCACCCGAGATGTTCCGATCAAACTCGGTATCCCGGTACAACAAGACATTTCGACAGGGTAAAACTAAACCAGCAACACCGCCCGAATGTGCCGACAAATCCCGATAGGAGCTGCACATATCTCTTTCTCAGGGCACACTCAGATAGGTCAAGCTACGAGTAAAACCAACCCTCAAGTTTCCCCGAGGTGGCCCCGCAGGCTGCCCAGTTCGGACCAACACTCAGAGGAGCACTGGCCCGGGGGGGTTAGAATAAAGATGACCCTTGAGTCTGCAGAACCCAAGGGAAGGTGGTAGGTTGTTAGTGCAAATGGTAAAACCAATGTTGGGCATTGCTGGAAGAGCTTTACTTAAGGCGAACTGTCAAGGGGTTCCCATTATAGCCCAACCGCGTAAGGGACGCAAAATCCGTGAACATAACACCGATATGACGGAAACTAGGGCGGCAAGAGTGGAACAAAACACCAGGCATAAGGCCGAGCCGTCCACCCTTTACCAAGTATATAGATGCATTAATTAAATAAGATATATTGTGATATCCCAACAAGTAAACATGTTCCAACAAGGAACAACATCTCCACGTTCCAGCAAGGAACAAACTCCAATCTTCACCTGCAACTAACAATGCTATAAGAGGGGTTGAGCAAAGCGGTAACATAGCCAATCAACGGTTTGCTAGGACATGGTGGGTTAGAAGTTTGACATGGCAATTTGGGAGGCTGACAAGCAAATGGTAGGCATCGTAGCATTGGCATGGCAAAAGAGCGAGCAAACTAGCATAGCAAAGATAGTAGTGATTTCGAGGGTATGATCATCTTGCCTGAAATCCCGCAAGGAAGAAGAACGAATCCATGAAGAAGACAAACGGTCGTAGACGAACGAATCCTCACAACTCCGGAACAAAACCGAAGCTAACGAGAGAAGCAACCCGAAAAGAAACAAACAACATAGTAAACACACAAGCATAAACAAGTCATGATGCACAAACAAGTATGATGCATGTCCGGTTTAAGGAGGCATGGCATGGCAAAGTGCAACAAACAACACTACAAATTAAGTGGAGCTCAATATGCAACGAGGTGCATATTGACAAAACACCACATCAATTATTTAGTTCTCTCTCGTTAAGGAACACAACAATATTAAGTGTGGTTAAACATGGCAAGGGGTGAAACATAATATAAACTATACCATCTAAACAATTTAAATGGGGCCGGATATAAAAACAACAAATCCGGTGAATCCCCATATGCATTTAGCAATTTAATGCAACAACAAGTTTAAACATTTTAAATGTTGTTATCATGATGCGGATGACATATACAAGTTTTATGCAATTTTATGAAAATGTTGACATGAGCATGTTATGAAGCATTTGGTCACCATGGCGGAACAAAAAGGGTGCCACGGCGGCGAAACAAAAATGGTGCCACGGCAACATATCCGAAAATGATGCCACGGCAACATATCGGTTCCGGTAGCTCACAGAGATACCGGTGCAAAAGGAGGCGTGACGTGAGCGAGTCATGCAAGATGGTGGGGTGATCCCGACTTCCGGGTTCCCACGGGATAGTGGCATGGCAAAAGAGGGGCATCGCAAGGACGATTCGATCACGGTGCAAAACTCGAGCATCTCATTCAACACAT
Organism: Triticum dicoccoides; assembly: GCF_002162155.2. Classification (NCBI taxonomy): domain Eukaryota; kingdom Viridiplantae; phylum Streptophyta; class Magnoliopsida; order Poales; family Poaceae; genus Triticum; species Triticum dicoccoides. Next base: position 257,241,440 of record NC_041392.1, on the reverse strand, counting down.
GCATTCGGTCCACGGCGGTCGTCTCGGCGTTATACCTTTGAAGCGTGCGTTTTCGGAGCGGTTCGAGGAAGTAGGCGTTCACGGGACGTCGTGGAAGTAGTCGTTCGCGGCGTCGGTAGAGGTACATCTCGTAGTGGAAGTAGGTGTTCATGATCCGTAGATGTTCGGGGTCCACGGGGTCTTCGAGGGTCGACGGTAGTGGTACACGTGTCTTCGGGCGACGGTAGATGGTACATGTTTTCGTAGATGAACTTGGCGATCCGAAGGGGTATTTGACGAAATCCACCTCGGATGTAGTCGTACACGTGTAGGCGGACTTGACAAAAATGCACACCGCCTGTAGTCGTGGTACTTGACATTATCCGGGACGGTCTTGGTGTACCCGTGCGTAGAGGTACTGGCAGTTTTGTGTAGTCGATCTTGTCGGTCTTGACGATCCAAAATGAAGCAACGCCAGTGCCTCGGGTGGCAGCAGCAAGGCGGCAAAGGAACCCTGGCCGGAGATGGTTTAGGCAGCGGCAAACCATGAGCAAGAAGGCGGCA
>NC_041392.1:257221869-257240643 GCF_002162155.2 Triticum dicoccoides | reverse complement strand
GAGGGAGGAGGCGACGGGGTCGCGCGCGAGGGAGAAAGAAGGGCGAGGTGGAGGCGCACCGGAGGGGAAGGGGAAGATCGAGGAGAGGGGGCGAGGGGATCGGGCTCCTGGGGGTGTGCGTGGTGGCGAACAAGAAGAAGGAGGCGGCGCTGGCAGGGAATCGAGAGGAGAGATGGGGTGCGGGCGCTGCGGCTAGGGTTAGAGGGGCACCGGCTGGGCCTTGGGCCGGCTTAGGTTGGCCGGGCCTAAGAGGCCGGCTGGGCTGCAAGGCTCTCTCTTCTCTCTCTTATATTTTCTTTAACAGAAAAGCAAAAAGAGAGAGGAAAAGAAAAGGAGGGTTAGGGAAAGAAAATGCGCAAGGGGATAATTTTCCCGGACTCGCAAAAATGAGTTTGTTCCGAGAAAAATAGAAATGGGCATGATCGAAAGATTTAAATTCAAACTCATTTGAAATTCAAATGGGTTTGAACTAGGACTTGATGAAAGGAAGGTCCAAAAATGTTCGGATTTTTGGTGGAGCTCCGGAAAATGATGACATAATTATTGGCAAGGTTGGAGACCAAACTTGAAGCAGAAAAGAAACGAAATTATTTTGCAAGTGTGTTTTGGTGATTTCTGAAATAAAGAAATATTTAATATAGCTCCATAATATTGGAGGATATGTTATAAAGAGAAGTCACCATGTGAGTCCCTCGATTTAAATGGATCGAAAAATCCATACAATTTATTTAGTTGAGGTTTTAAAAATTAATGATATGATGGCATGATGACATGATGCAATGCACATGATGCAAGGATGAATGCAACAAATAAAACAAATCACACGACGAAACTCGGAATAGCTGGAAGTCTTCTGGAGCGTCGGTCTCGGGGCGTTACAGCCAAGCACTATGGAGGAGGAGGAGGTGTTGGAGAGGGAGAGGGAGGCACCAAAGATGTGGTATGAGAGGCCCTCCTTTCCCCACTATATATAGGGAGTCCAAGGGGGGGCGCCGGCCCTAGGAGATCCAATCTCCTAGGGGGGTGCGGCCAAGGGAGGAATCCCTCCTCCCCAAGGCACCTAGGAGGTGCCTTCCCCCTTTGGGACTCTTCCCTTCCTTGAACCCTAGGCACATGGGCCTCTTGGGGCTGGTGCCCTTGGCCCATATGGGCCAAGGCGCACCCCCTACAGCCCATGTGGCCCCCCCGGGGCAGGTGGCCCCACCTGGTGGACCCCCGGGACCCTTCCGGTGGTCCCGGTACAATACCGGTGACCCCGAAACTTGTCCCGATGCCCGAAATAGCACTTCCTATATATAATTCTTTACCTCCGAACCATTCCGGAACTCCTCGTGACGTTCGAGATCTCATCCGGGACTCCAAACAACATTCGGGTTACTGCATATACATATCCCTACAACCCTAGCGTCACCGAACCTTAAGTGTGTAGACCCTACGGGTTCGGGAGACATGTAGACATGATCGAGACGACTCTCCGGCCAATAACCAACAGCGGGATCTGGATACCCATGTTGGCTCCCACATGCTCCTCGATGATCTCATCGGATGAACCACGATGTCGAGGATTCAAGCAACCCCGTATACAATTCCCTTTGTCAATCGGTATGTTACTTGCCTGAGATTCAATCGTCGGTATCCCAATACCTCGTTCAATCTCATTACCGGCAAGTCACTTTACTCGTACCGTAATGCATGATCCCGTGACCAGACACTTGGTCACTTTGAGCTCATTATGATGATGCATTACCGAGTGGGCCCAGTGATACCTCTCCGTCATACGGAGTGACAAATCCCAGTCTTGATCCGTGTCAACCCAATAGACACTTTCGGAGATACCCGTAGTATACCTTTATAGTCACCCAGTTATGTTGTGACATTTGGTACACCCAAAGCACTCCTACGGTATCCGGGAGTTACACGATCTCATGGTCTAAGGAAAAGATACTTGACATTGGAAAAACTCTAGCAAACGAACTATACGATCTTATGCTATGTTTAGAATTGGGTCTTGTCCATCACATCATTCTCCTAATGATGTGATCTCGTTATCAATGGCATCCAATGTCCATAGTCAGGAAACCATGACTATCTGTTGATCAACGAGCTAGTCAACTAGAGGCTTACTAGGGACATGTTGGTGTCTATTATTCACACATGTATTACGATTTCCGGATAACACAATTATAGCATGAATAAAGACAATTATCATGAACAAGGAAATATAATAATAATGCTTTTATTATTGCCTCTAGGGCATATTTCCAACAAAACCATAATAATATTATATGGTGCCCCTATTCCTCGCGCAACCTGACAGGGGTCAATCAACTACAAAGGCCATTTGACATTTCTATTCGCCAGGGAATGCTTCCTTGGAGGTTCTCAGCAGAGTCTACCGACCTATGTGCAGCCGAACCCTATCACCCAGATCGCGTAGCTCATCAGTTCAAGCTAGATCAACAGGTTCCATACAACCCATTGCAATCACTATTAACTGAAACTGATGTTGGTGTTGCGTATGCGTACTGGTCACATTTACTGCACCCGGTTCAAGAGGATATCCAGCATGCCCTTGGCACTAATTATGTAGGTAGTGCTTCTCTGGCTTGGACCAACTGGTGGAGGAAATTTGCACATCCACACTCTACAATCTTGAATAGCCTCAAGTCTGGCAATATGTGTGGCAAAATCCCGTACGATGAGAGGAAAAGCATGTGTGCGAAAAGGGGAAAAAGTTTTACCCCACACGTACTCTTTCAGAGGATGATCTCCTTATCATAAAGGAAGTATTAGTAAGTCATCAAAAGGCCTATATTGAAAAAATCGAGGCAGAGGAGAAGGCTTTTGCAGATCATTGGAATCCAATTTTACATGCTTTTCTTTCGGATGATGAACCTTCTATGGAACCCCGACGTGTGAGTTAAATAACTATTACTTGATTTAACCCGTTTTATGACATCAACTTCCTGTTTCCTGCATTTTGTTAACATGTATTTATTTCTACAGAAGCGAAAGAAAATGGATATTGTTGATTGTCCTTCTCGCGATCCTTCACTTCACGAGCTCGGGGAAGATGATGCCCTCATCTCTACAGGTGAAGTGAGGCCTTTCACTAAAAAGGAAGGTGGATACTCTAAACGAAGAGGATGATTCCAGTCCCATTAGATTGGATGGACCTATCCACATATCTGACCTTGGTAGTGTGGATCTCGATGGCATACTTAGTGGAGAGGTTGATCATGGTCTAGGTGATTTAGATAATTTAAATGTGGATGGTTATGGTGTATCAAGCTAGGTCTTGATCCCCCCCTTGTTTCACAAAGTTTGGACTCAAACTTGTCTCCGAGCGCTGATGTTTTAAACATTTTGTCTACTTCTAAACAGGGTAGATTTATACAGCTCTTATCCACTCTTTGACATTATTATTCGTCGTTTTAAAGATTATTAATTTTACTTCTTTCTCCATTGCAGGGTGGTACAGAAGGAGCTTCTAATCTTGTTAGTGGCGAAGGAACGATGACACATATTTCAGCGTCACCCGTGGATATTTCCGCCATTACGAAGCCAATTCTGGATGCCATCGATTTGGTGTTGAAGAATGCTTTTGAAGCCTTAGAAACCCCTACATTAACTTATTCTCAACATCTTGACATTTTCCAGGCAGTTCGATCTGTGCTTCCGGTTGGTGGTACTGCTCCTCAGATTGCCGCTATCCGCACAGGTTGGGAAAATTTTGTTTCGATCTCAGATGTAGTGCAGGAAGCCCGCAAAACAGTTGAGGATCAGTCAAAGCAAAAGTCTGAATTTGTTACTACAGCAGAGAGCAAGGCTGAATCAATTGAAGCGTGTTTGAAAACCTCAACAGCAGAGATGTCATCTGTGCTGGAGGAACATGCTGAGAAGAAGGAGCGTGTGGAGGCCCTCTCCGCTCAACTGCAAGAAGCTAATGCCGAGTTGCTTACATCTGGAGAGAGGGTCAGGCAACTGGAGTCGGACCGTTCCGCCAAGCAGGCTGAAGCCAAGAAGCTGCATGAAGATTTGCTCGAGGATAATGTGAAAGCTTCAGAGGAACCGGAGGCTCTTAAAGGGAATATATCAACGCTGGAGAATGAAGCCGAGTCTATTATCGGAAGTCTGAAGGACTGGCGCTCCAAGTCCAACTGATTTTTTTTATCCTAATAAATTAGACATGTTGTCTATTTACATTTTCTACTCAGACTTACATAAGGCGGCCAATCGGTATACCTATTTTCTCGTGTTTTCCCACACACCAGTAGCACCATTCGTGTATACTTGCATGCGATTTATTCATGTGTACTGAAGGACTATGCACTGCTATTCGTACAGCCCGGCTTTCTGTGTGATATGGATACTTCGTTCTAATTGCATGAGCTAGCTTGGGTAATCCTTTATTTATTTACAGTTTTTTGCTTGAAGGCTTATTACTTTATTTCACTGCTCATTTTTTTTCTTTTACAAATCTATTCGTATTTTTATGTACACTGCCCTCTTGTACACCAGTTTAAGCTCATGAGAATTTGGAGCCATTTCTTTTTACACCACAGTTTAGACTCGTAAGATATTGGAGTAACATTTTATGTGCCTTAGTTTATACTCGTGAGGACGTGGAGTAACATTTTATGTTCCCTAGTTTATACTCGTAAGGGTGTAGAGTGTATACGTACACAATTTTTGATGATTTGATTTTTTTCCATCACAGTTTATACTCATAGGTCGTTGGAGTTTTTTTTTGTGCCCCAGTTATACTCTTGAAGGTCTGGAGTATTTTGTATGGTTTTTTTTCCATCATAGTTTATACTCATAGATCGTTGGAGTTTTTTTTGTGTGCCCCAGTTTATACTCTTGAGGGTATGGAGTATATACGCATTTTTTTACTCAAGCATAGTAACGCTTAAGGAATTTCCCGTTTACCGGTGGCGGACAATATTCGCCATCGGGAGAAATTATCTTGTATGCACCGCTAGAGTAGACTTCCTTTACGATGTAGGGACCCTCCCATTTTGGCTCGAACTTCCCCCCCATCCGTCGTGTAACATTCATTGGACGGATGACGGCGAACTCTAGGTCTCCTTGCTTGAATGATCTCCTTTTAACGCGCTTGTCGAAAGCACGGGACATTCTAGCCTGATACGCCTCCGAATTTTGTAATGCCTGGAGGCGTTTTCCTTCGAGCATTTCGAGTTCGCCAAGGCGTAATTTTATGGCATCTTCTTCAGAAAGTTTCTCCTGAATAGAAACTCTAAGTGAGGTAATTTGTACCTCTAACGGCAGAACTGCCTCTCCTCCAAATACAAGGGAGTATGGTGTCATTCCAGTTGGTGTATGTGTCATGGTTCTATAAGCCCACAAGGCCTCAAGAAGTTTGTCATGCCACTCACCCTTATTTCTAGACACGGCTTTCTTTAACAATTTGCATAGGGTTTTATTAAAAGCTTCCATTTGTCCATTAGCTGCCGGATTATAGGTTGTAGAATAGTGATGAATTATTTTGAATTTCGAGCATAACTTATCGACATGTTTATTTTTTAATGGTCCCCCGTTGTCAGACATGATACGGGAAGGAACTCCGAAGCGATATATGAGGTGTGTTCTTATGAAGTGCTCCACGTGCTCTCCCTTATCTTCTTTTAATGGTATAAGCTCGGCCCATTTAGAGAAGTAATCGGTGGCAGCCAGGATAAATTTATGCCCCTTTGATGATGGTGGATTAATAGGCCCTACTATATCCATTCCCCACATTTCAAATGGCCATGCAATATTTGTGGGATGCAACGACTCATGGGGTTGATGTATGAAATTACCATGTACCTGGCACTCGTGACACCTTTTTGCAAATTTCATGGCATCGTCAAACATGGTAGGCCAATAGTAACCAAGATGTCGCAATTGATAATATAACTTAGGGCCAGATTGATGCGCCCCACACACCCCAGCGTGCACTTCGTTCAAGGCTTCCAAAATTTCATTCCCTGCTAGACAGAGGAGGAGGATGCCCTCGAAGGAACGTCTATATAGGGTATCGTTTATGCATGTATAGTGAACTGACCTTTTCCGAACTCTAGACCTTTCTGCGGAGTCCAGAGGTAAATATCCATGGAGCAAGTATTCCAGGAAAGGGCTTCGCCAGTCTCCGACTTCAATCTCATAGACCTCTGCAGTCATTGCAACCGATGTCGTCGTCTCCTCCTCCTCCTCGGCGAGTATAGGTAGGATTCTGCATTCTTCAACACGAACGTCCATCATTTGATGTGAAGTTAATGACATACTAGCGGCTAAACCCACTAAGGCGTCGGCCTTTTCATTCTGACTTCTTATAACATGCTGAATCTTTAGATCAGCAAACATGGACATGAGCATTTTGGCTCGTTGGAAGTAAGGCATTAATTCTTCTTTCTTTACCATGTAAATTCCCAGTAGTTGGTTGATCACTAGCTGAGAGTCACCATAAACAGTGAGTGAATCTAGCCCCATATTCAGAGCTAATTCAAGCCCAATTATCAAAGCCTCATATTCAGCCGAATTATTTGAAACTGCTGAAGTTAGGGTAAATGAGTACGAGATTATCCCTTTGCTTGGCGTCACGAAGACGACTCCAGCACCTGCCCCTGATCGTCGACATGCGACGTCGAAGTACATTTGCCAACATGTACTAGCAACTGATGTAATGAACACCTCTTCATCCGGCAAGTCATCATCTATAGGGAAATCATCGGGTGTTGGATGTGTGGCTAGGAAGTTAGCTAACGCCTGCCCCTTCATGGCCTTTTGTGGCACAAATTTTATATCAAATTGCGAAAAAAACATCGCCAACTTAGCCAGTCTACCTGAAAGCACCATTTTATTTAAGATGTACCTGAGAGGGTCTGCTCTCGATACGAGGTGTACAGTATGCTCTAGCATGTAATGGCGCAATTTTTATGCTGCAAACACCAATGCGAGACATATCTTTTCCATGTCCGGGTAGTTGCACTAAGCCCCCACGAGGGTGCGACTAAGGTAATATAGGGACATCTCCTTTCCAGACTCATTATTCTGTGCTAAAAGAGCTCCCAATGACATAGGCATGGCTGCCGTATATAAGATTAGAGGATGTTCCTTAACTAGTGCACCCAGGATAGGTGGGTGTATAAGGTATTTTTTAATGTCCAAGAATGCATTTTGGCATGCTTGGTCCCACTCGAATGAGACACCATTTTTCATGAGACGTGAGAAAGGTTTACATCTTCCTGATAGATTTGAGATAAACCTCCGAATATATGCTAGGTGACCTTGGAAACTCTTTAGTTCATGTAGGTTTGTGGGTGGTGGCATTTTAACAATCGCTTTTACTTTATCTGGGTCAATTTGAATGCCATTCTTTGTGACCACAAAACCAAGAAATTTTCCGGAGGAAACTCCGAACGCACATTTCATGGGATTCATTTTCAAGTTATGTTCCCTCAGACGCTCGAAAACCATTGCAAGATGTTTCATATGGTCCTCTTCACGTTTTGATTTTACTACTATGTCATCTATATAACATTCAACGATTACATATAACAACCCATCTAAAACTATGGTCATGGCTTGCTGATATGTCGCCCCTGCATTTTTTAATCCAAATGGCATGACCTTATAATAGAATATGCCTTTGGGTGTCCTGAAAGCTGTTAGCTCTTCATCTTTCGGCGCCATTTTTATTTGATTATATCCAGAATATCCATCCATAAAATAAAATATTTCATGATTCATGGTAGCATCAACGAGTATTTTAGATATAGGTATAGGAAAATCATCTTTAGGGCATGCTTTATTTAAGTCCCTAAAGTCTACACACACACGGATTTGACCATTTTTCTTTTTGACTGGTACAATATTGGAAAGCCACTTAGGATATTTGACTTCCCTAATGAATCCAGCGGCTATGAGTTTGTCGACCTCAGCTTCTATCTTGGGGAGTAGCTCGGGTCGAAATCTCCTTTGTGTTTGTTTTACTGGGGGGACATCATCTTGCACGGCAAGTCGGTGCAGCGCTACCTCTGGATCCAAGCCTGGCATTTCCTCATAAGTCCAAGCGAAGACATCTTTGTTTGCAGAAAGGAACTTCTGATATTCCTCTTTCTTTTCTTTGGACAGACATGCGCCGATAAAAATCGGTCGAGGATCCTCGGCTGTCCCGATATTTATTTCTTCCAAGTCATCAATAGTTGGCTGATTACCATCCTCCATTTGTGGGGATGCCTCAGTTGGGTCTACAAATTCAGTAGAGGTCATACAGACCTGATAGCCCAGCCCATGTCTTTTTTCTTTCAAAGGCTGGCCCTCGTGTAGAGCTTCGAGTTGTTCTCGGGACAATGCCTTTTCAAATTGCGCTCGCTGCCCCCGACCATCGCACAACGACGGGCCAGTGAGAGTATCATATCCCATTCTCTACATCATATACAAAACTCGGTTATCGTACAAAGAAATAGGCACCGACTCATCATCTTTATTTTCCAAGGTGATATGAACCACATTTTTATTTTTATTTTCACACTCATGCGACTCTTCTTTATCTTGCTCTATTTTATGTTGAACCAAAGGAGGTAAGAGCATAGGTATTTTGGTACCTCTTTTAATAGATGATTTATCGATGACACGGAATATTGGGTCACCCTCTTTCCTTTGGTCACTTGGTATATACTGATAAATCTTTCGGCCAGATGAGGATTCTGCAGTATTTTTCTTTGCCATATTTGATTCAGGTACTACTACAGGCCTTGGCTTGTGTACTTTTCCAACAGGCTCAAAGTAGAATTTTGCATCGGCGTAGAAAGATTCAGCCACGGTGAATGGTCTCTTATCTGCAAATATTCTTACTATTTCTCTAGATTGCTCTTTGTACTTGACACACTGATGGAGTGTAGATGGCACAACCTGATTTTCATGCAACCATGGTCGGCCCAACAGTGCATTGTAAGATGTGGCTGCATCAATCACATGGAATCTCACGTATGTAGATAACGCTTCCAGTTTTAGTACCAAGGAAATGGTACCCATGGCCTCTTGACCTGACTGGTTAAAGCCGTGAATGACCACATTTGACTGACTCAAATCCTTAGGGGAATATCCAATCCTTTTCAAAGTACGCAGAGGCAACAAATTTATGGTGGATCCACCATCTATCATTATGCGATTTGTTGGCAAGTCGTCAATCTCACCAAACATAAGAAGTGGCCTATTATGCTTCTTTGCTCCTAACAACATGTCCTCATCCGTGAATATAATATTTAACACATCATTTAATTCAGCTTCAGTCTGTGAGACTTCCACTCTATAATCTTCAGGAAATGACAATGTTGTAACTAGTGCCTTACGTGAATCCGAGGAAAGAGACAAAGCATCATACACAGAAACCATAGCTGGTATTTTCTTCAAATGAGAGATTACATCATACTTGACCGACACCTTAGAAGGTGGGTCAATTGTCTCATTCTCAGTTACATCTTTGTTCCTAGGCTCCTTTCTAGGTGGAGGATGTGGGTCAGCTAACTGGCGACATGATCTAAGGTGGACCTGATCCACTTTTGGCGCATCTTCTTCGGGGAAGTAAAGAGACTTGCTATCATCCTCAAACACACCTATAGTGAGAACTTTGAATTCTTCACTAGGCGGAACCTTCATGTGCTTCACTAGATGCTGATATTTCTTTGGTACGAAGCGCAAAGGAGCGACATCTTCCATCACTCGGGGTAGTACACGGCGTTTTGGCCGTCGTTCCCTCCAATCTTGGGGTTCTTGAGAAGCTGGTACACTGGGCCATCCATCATAGTTGTAGGGATGTGAGCCTCTCTTTTACGCTGACCCTGGGACGTGGTCCTATGACCGAGGCATGGGAGGAAGCCTGAAGAGATAATTGGGGTAAATTCATATCCTGATGTAAAAATCATATCATCATAAGTTGGCCTCATATTTGAAGATGCGCAACTCACCGAGCTATCTTGAAGAGTGGCAACATTTGTTGTAGCCATCTTCTTTCCTTTCTTTAAGCTTTGAGGAGATCAGTATCAATGGTCCCATCATCGATCATTTTCTGTATGATATTCTTCACAACAAAGCAGTCTTTGAGTGTATGTCCCAAAATGTGATGGTAGTGACAAAAATTTGGGTCATTGAATTTTGACGCTTCTTCTGGCCTTTTGGGCTTGGGAAGTTCTATAAGACTTAACTCCTTTAAACCAATGAAAAGGTCATCAATTTCTTCTACAGGAAAAGAATACTCCCTATTTTGTCGTTCATTGAGCGTCGGCCTCCTACCGACCTGTGCATCTCGCAGTCCTTGGTTCCCTGTAGGTGCTCTTCTGGGCTAAAACTGGGGTTTTACTGCCGTTGTCTCCATGGCTTGTGCATACTTGGGTTTCATTGGCACCTTTTCACGCTGACCACCTTTGTCTGTAGGCTTGTTGAACGTCGTTTTTGTTCGACGAGCGACAAGCTGCATAAAATTTTCTATATCCGTGGATTTTGAAGCTAACTCTTCAAACGTGAGGGGCCTCACTCCTTGTAACTGGACAGCCACTTCTGAGCGGAGATTGTTCATGCACATGCGCACTGCTTCTGGCTCAGTGATTGGCTGTGGGCAGTGAAGACTTAGGTTCCTCCATCTATTTATGAAATCAGCTGCCCTCTCGTTGAACCCTTGTTCAGTTTGGGTCAACTCAGTTATGTACACCGTCCTCTGCGTGCTATAAAACCATTCGAGGAATGAGTTTTGCATTTGTTCCCACGTTTTTATAGAGCTTGGAGATAGCTTGTTGTACCAAGTGAAGGCAGGCCCAGACATTGTCTGTACAAACTACCTAAGGAGAAGTGCTCCGTTGTGAGCTGTATCCTGACAAGCAGCAAGGAAGTGTGCTATGTGCTCATGGGGAGATCCACTCCCGTTGAACTTACTAAACTGTGGCTGCCTGTAATTTGTTGGGAAAGGAACTAGGTCCACATCAGGTGGGTATGGCTTAACATAACCTGGCCGCATTGAGTACTGAGTTTGCATCAACTAGGACTTTACCCCTTCAACGATCATTCTTTGGATCGCTTCAAGGTTAATCCCTACTCCTCCATGTTGGCTGCTAGCACTTGCGCCACCATTCCCTTCATTTCCTTTGCTCTAGTTATCGCTCATATGAATTCGAAGGGCTGCTAGTTCGTCTTCCTTTTGCTGAAGTGCTGCCGTAAGGTTGGCTAATTGCTCCTCAACGGGACGAGTTTCATTCGCAGCTAGGACTTGTTCTGTATGCTCTGCACCATGGTGAAGTTCTATCTCATTCTCAGAAGGACAAGGAGTGTTATCTGATAGGGGATTGTAAGATCCCCCATTGCTTGACCCAAGTTCTTCATGATCTGAACCCTTCTGGCTTCGTGTCGTGCAGCGAGGACCTTCTACAACAGTCTTACGTGCCTTCTTCCTATTGAAGTGTATTGATGATGAGGAGGTTTCGCTACTATTGTTTGTCACCCCTTTGACACCAACTGGCATTGCGTTGAATACTTCAAATGAGTTGCCTGAGACCTTCTTACGAGTTGGCCATGGAGTGAGAGTTCTGGTAGTCTTGTTTTCTGTACTTGCTATTTCTTTTGCCCCATTTCCTCCACTGACTTGGCTTGTTGATGGAGAATCTCTTCCTTGTATTCTGCTATAACCCGAATCGGCTCGTACTGCCATCTCTGTTTGTTTCAGGGCGGCCTGCTTTTTGCGTGCATGAGCAGCCTGCTTCACATACTCTTGTCGTCGTGGATCTGCCTTCACAAATTCTTCATATTCTGGCCACTTCGATAGAGTTTCTACACGCTGCATGATGTCACCACCAACATTATCAGCAGAGATAGAGCATCCTGGAAGTATTTCCTTCAAAGCTTGGCAAACATTCTGTGTCATGACGGCATGGAAGCTAGCATGGCTCTCTCCGTGAATCCTCGCATTGATCTTCCTTTCTCTATTTCTGATGGGATATGCCACTTGCTTCCATTGTTGACTGGTCATGTTTGCATCAGTTGCCAATGGGAAATCAAGCCATGCATGGTGAGCCCTCTGTCGACAACGACGACGACGTGCTGGATCAACTGAGCCTTCAAACAATGGTCTTGGTGCTGGCACTGATGAGGACAAAGGATCTGATATTGTAGCAGTTGGATCCACATGACCAGCTTGGAAGTCATCTGAAGTGACAAACACCCCCTGCCACTGGAGCGAGCGTCTATTGCTTGGCTCTCCCACTAGGCATGGTCCAATGGGGTTATAGCCCATGGTGGGGATAAATTCAGGTGCATCAACACGCAGTTGGTTTCTTGGATGAGCCGATCCTTCATCTGAGGAAGACTCGGTGTCCTCAACCATTACACCCTTTCCTTTGTCCGCGGAGAAAGCCCTTTGTGTTGCCCCAACGTTGCTTGGGATAAGCTTATGTGAGATTTCTCCTGACCCTTCATGTGCGCCCACCCTAAGTTTTGAAGGTGTAAGGGGCACTGTGACTTTGGTCAATGTAGTTGAAGCAGATTGTCTTGGCGATGCCACCTTTAGTGATCCTATCCGTTTTGCAAGAACGGGCCACTCTTCGGGTGTCATGCGAACAACCTTTGCTGGTACCTCATAGCTCATGACCTTGGTAGGTGACATCTTTGTGAAACCAGGATGAACTGAAGTAGATGAAGAAGCTTCGCATACATGTTGATCCTTAGATGCTCTTGCAACTGCACGCATCCTTCTCTTTGCTGACTTTGTGAGCACAGGAGTAAACCCCTCCTTCAGTGCAGAGGAGACTTCCTTTTCTTCTGGCTTAGCTGGGGATGCAGCTGTTGTTTCCAAACTCTTGCTAACTGCAGCCACAAGCGGACCAATTGGCACATCCAGCCAGAGGTCACCAAAGCGGAGAGTGACAAACTGTTGGACTTGTCCCTCCATACCTTCTAAATAAAGAAAACCATATATTACACTAGTAGAAAAAGGGTAAAATGTGAAGCACATTAGTGCCGGTTTGAATTTGAGCCGACACTAATGTGTGCATTAGTGCCGGTTCCAACGGCTAGCCGGCTGCTCTCATTAGTACCGGTTCGTGGCGAATCTTTAGCACGGGGTTCGTGCCACGAACCGGTACTAAAGTGAGTGGTGGCAGGATGTTGTCAGTCCGGGGCCCCTCCAGAACCTTTAGTACCGGGTCGTATCACGAACCGGTACTAAAGGTCGTCCTACATAGACCCTTCGTCCACCCGAGCTCGCTCTGTTCTTCCCCTTTCCCCTCTCCTCTCTGTTCTTTTCCCTCTTCCTCTCAAGCTCATCACACATTTTGCCCAAAATTTGTCAAGATTTGAAGGCCCCCATCCATTCAAATGATCACAAAGGTTAGCAACTTTGTCCTTTCATCTCTCATTGCTAGATTAGCTCGTGCAATGCTTTATATAGTGATTGATTTTTGAGTTTCGTAATTTGGAAGGAATTATATATATGTGCTAGTATTTGATTTATGTGCAATTTGAGGTCAAAAATAACACTTAGTTTGCATATGTAGGTGTGGTTTACTTAGTACCTTCTAAATCTTCGTCGTAACCACCGTCGATCGCTCGCAACGTCCCGTCGTCGGCACCACCTTGTGGTGAGCCTCTTGTTCATGAAGTTTTATATAAAAAATTGATGTTTGTGTGATTTGGATATATAGTTACTCATATAATTATCTTACCCATACGTTGTTTGTTATACATAGTGCCATGGTTTTGATATCCGTCCCCGTCGGCCCTCGTCCGGGTTATGATTCGGATGTGGTATATTCTCTTTTAAAACTATTCATTGCATTTCATGTTTATGACAAATTATGCCCATCAAGTTGACATAGATATTTGTATGTAGGAGGTACTTGAACCAGAAATTCCAACCGACCCTATTGTCGAGAGGTTAAATTTAGTTGAAAGAGAAAATGAGGATTTGAAGGAAAAATTGAAAAGAATTGAGGGGGAGAAGATGGAATTGGAGTTGCATGTTGCCGATGTCGTCGATGATCACAAGATTAAGATGAAGAAAATGCGCTTGGAGATTAGAAAGATTAGAAAATATGCCATTCATAGTGAGGCTTGGTATCATTATGTTGTTGGATCAATTGTTACCTTAGTTGCGATCTTGATCGCATTTGTTGTTGCATTTAAATTCTTTAGCTAGAGAGTTATTTGTCTGTTGCATTTAAGTGTTGTATGATCTTTATGTATGAACTTTATGTATTGTATTAATTTGGTGTTTTTGGTGCTGTGTATTGAAGATGAGCCGGCAATGGATGTAGGATGACCGATGCTCTCCCGAGTTCATTAATGGTGTGCGTACTTTTCTGCTTGCGGCTGAGGCAAACAAGCGGGCGGATGGTTTTATGCCTTGTCCATGTGCTGGCTGTAAGAATGGTCACAATTACTCTACGTCAAGAACCATTCACGTCCACATGTTTGAGTCCGGTTTCATGCCCCACTATAATGTTTGGACCAAGCATGGAGAAAGAGGGGTTATGATGGAAGACAATGAAGAACAAGAGGACGACGACAGCTATCCTGGCCATGGGTTCCCTGAATACGATGATACAACAATGAGGGAAGAAGCTGAGCCGGTAATGCAGGAAGAAGCTGAGCCGGCAATGCGGGAAGAAGTTGAAAAAGAGGCATCGGATGAGCCCGTTGATGATCTAGGTCAGGCCATTGCCGATGCAAAGAGAAACTGCGCAAGTGATTTGGAGAAGAAGAAGTTGCAGCGCATGTTAGAGCATCACAAAAAATTGTTGTACCCGAATTGCATAGGTGACAAGAAAAAGCTGGGCACCACACTGGAATTGCTACAATGGAAGGCAGAGAATGGTGTATCTGACAAGGGATTTGGAAAGTTTCTGGTAATGATAAAGAATATGCTTCCAAAGGACAACGAATTGCCCGAGAGTACGTACGAAGCAAAGAAGGTTGTCTGCCCTCTAGGGTTAGAGGTGCAAAAGATACATGCATGCCCTAATGATTGCATCCTCTACCGCGGTGAGTACGAGGATTTGAACGCTTGCCCAGTATGCGGTGCATTGCGCTATAAGATCAGCCGCGATGACCCTGGTGATGTCGAGGGCGACCGCCATAGGAAGAAGATTCCTGCCAAGGTGATGTGGTATGCTCCTATAATACCACGGTTGAAATGTTTGTTCCAAAACAAAGAGCATGCCAAGGCGATGCGATGGCACAGAGAAGACCGTAAGAAAGACGGAAAGTTGAGAGTACCCGCTAACGGGTCGCAGTGGAGAAAAATCGAAAGAAAGTACGGGAAGGAGTTTGCAGATGATGCAAGGAACGTATGGTTTGGTCTAAGCGCAGATGGCATTAATCCTTTTGGGGAGCAGAGCAGCAACCATAGCACCTGGCCCGTGACTCTATGTTTGTATAACCTTCCTCCTTGGTTGTGCATGAAGCGAAAGTTCATTATGATGCCAGTGCTCATCCAAGGCCCTAAGCAACCCGGCAACGACATTGATGTGTACCTAAGGCCATTAGTTGAAGAACTCTTACAACTGTGGAATGGAACAGGTGTACGTGTGTGGGATGAGCACATGGGGGAAGAATTTGACCTAAAGGCGTTGCTGTTCGTGACCATCAATGATTGGTCTGCTCTTAGTAACCTTTCAGGACAGACAAACAAGGGATACCGCGCATGCACGCACTGTTTGGACGATACCGATAGTATATATTTGGCTATTTGTAAGAAGAATGTGTACCTGGGACATCATCGATATCTTCTGAGCAGGCATCCCGTAAGAAAGAAAGGCAAGCATTTCAAAGGTGAGGCGGATCACCGGACGAAGCCTCGCCACCGTACTGGTGCTGATGTACATGATATGGTCAAGGATTTGAAGGTGGTCTTTGGAAAGGGTCCTGGTGGACAACCTGTTCCGAATGACGCTGATGGACGCGCACCCATGTGGAAGAAGAAATCTATATTTTGGGACCTGCCCTATTGGAAAGACCTAGAGGTCTGCTCTGCAATCGACGTGATGCACGTGACGAAGAATCTTTGTGTGACCCTGCTTGGCTTCTTGGGCGTGTATGGGAAGCCAAAAGATACACCTGAGGCACAGGAGGACCAGCTACGTATGCACGGAAAAGAGGGCATACATCAGGGTCATGCAAGCTACGCTCTTACCAAAGAAGAGAAGGAAATCTTCTTTGAATGCCTGCTCAGTATTAAGGTACCGTCTAGCTTCTCGTCGAATATAAAGGGAATAATAAACATGGCAGAGAAAAGGTTCCAGAACCTAAAGTCTCATGACTGCCACGTGATTATGACGCAATTGCTTCCGGTTGCATTGAGGGGGCTTCTACCGGAAAACGTTCGATTAGCCATTGTGAAGTTATGTGCATTCCTCAATGCAATCTCTCAGAAGGTAATCGATCCAGAAATCATACCAAGGTTAGAGAATGATTTGGTCAAATGTCTTGTCAGTTTCGAGTTGGTGTTCCCACCATCCTTCTTCAACATCATGACGCACGTCCTAGTTCACCTATGTGAAGAGATTAACATTTTGGGTCCTGTATTTCTACACAATATGTTCCCCTTTGAGAGGTTCATGGGAGTCTTAAAGAAATATGTTCATAACCGTGCTAGGCCAGAAGGAAGCATCTCCAAGGGCCATGAAAATGAGGAGGTCATTGAGTTTTGTATTGACTTTATTCCTGACCTTAAGTCGATTGGTGTTCCTGAATCACGACATAAGGGAAGACTAGATGGAAAAGGCACGCTGGGAGGGGAACAAATAATATGTATGGACAAACAATCTCTCACTGAAGCACACTACACAGTTCTACAGAATTCCGCCTTGGTGGCTCCTTATATGGATGAACACAAGAATTTGCTATGCTCCAAACACCCGGAGCGGTCTGATGACTGGATTACACGTGAACAAACCAGGAGTTTCGCCAGCTGGTTGCAGACACGTACCATGCATGACGCCTCTATTGAAGATGACATGTACTTGTTGTCCCAGTTACCATATTCAAATATAATGACTTTCAAAGGGTACGAGATAAATGGTAATACATTTTACACGATCGCCCAAGATAAGAAGAGCACCAACCAAACAGTGGTGTCTGCTTTGATGCAGAAACCAAGACGGGAAAGGAAACATATTATGGTTATATACAGGACATATGGGAACTTGACTATCGACGTGGTTTGAAGGTCCCTTTGTTTCAGTGCAAATGGGTCAATATGACACGAGGCGGGGTAACGGAAGACCCGCAGTACGGAATGACAACAGTGGATCTCAACAATCTTGCGTATGCAGACGAACCATTCGTCCTAGCCAATGATGTGGCACAGGTTTTCTATGTGAAGGACATGTCTACCAAGCCGAGAAAAAGAGAAGATAAGGAAGCGAATGCATCGTACGATGAGCCAAAGCGGCACATAGTTCTTTCTGGGAAGAGAAACATCGTGGGAGTGGATGACAAGACAGACATGTCAGAAGACTATGAAAAGTTTGATGAAGTTGCTCCATTCACAGTGAATATTGACCTGAGCATCCCGTTAAATGATGAAGATTTTCCATGGTTACGACACAAAGGGACACACGCGAAGAAAAAGTTTCACACCCAAAGATCTGGGATGTGATCGGCTTCACTATCATCACTTTCTTCTGTGTTTCACACCCAGGAGGGAATGTCTGTAATAGTTAGGGTAGCTAGTTATGTGTTTTGGCATTTGAAACGCGAAGAAATTTTATGTGCAAGCAAATTCTTTCATGCATTTACTGATTTTTTCAGCAAAATGACCCTGAAATTGAAAAGCATTTCAAATGAACTCAGAAAAGGTTGAAAGTTGGCATGGTATCATAATTTCACCCACATAGCATGTGCAAAAAAGTAGAGAGGGTTACCGCAAAAACTGGATGCACTTCGTGTACAAAATGGACAATCTCTTTCGAAGTATCACGGTTTCGGACGAAAACTCATCCGTTACAAAGGCATTTTATTTTTTAAATAACCTAAACATTACCAAATTGAATATAATGATAAAACACACTAATATTAAACATAAGAAAAAAGAATCACTGAAAAATCTATTTTCAAAGTTAAGTTATTCACAAACTAGTGATTCACACAAATTTCAAATAATTCAAAATTTAAACTATTCAAATTTGTAAACTACCGGTACTAATAGAAAGTTTGTAATTGTTTGTACCTAAAGCAAAAATATTCACAAAGAAACTCTAAATACAGCAAAAAATAACTCAAAAATAAATAAAACAAAAATAAATAAAGCAAAAAAAAGAAAAATAAAAAGCCCACCTACTGGGCCACAGCGGCCTGCATACGACTAGAAACCCAAATTCTAGTTGGTCCAGGATGCAGGCCCGCTAGCCCAGTAGGCCCAACAGGGCATCGCAGCAGAGGTAGGCCCAGAAGGCCTGCTTAAGAGAGGAGCTCGAGACAGCAGCGACGGCGGGGCTTATAAGCAGGTGCAAGTGCCCATCGGCTAGCGAGGTGGGACTAAACTTTTGCGCCCCTCGCCTGACAGCGCACACCCTTTAGTACCGGGTCGTGGCTCCAACCGGTACTAAAGGGGGAGGCCTTTAGTACCGGTTGGTGCCACGACCCGGTACTAAAGGGGTGCGGTTGCCGTCGCTTCGCCTGGCGAAAACAGACCTTTAGTACCGGTTGGTGGCTCCAACCGGTACTAAAGGTGGGTTCTATATAAGAAAACACTTCAAAAAAATTGTCAGTTTCTCATCTCTCCCTGCT
>NC_041392.1:257216276-257221434 GCF_002162155.2 Triticum dicoccoides | reverse complement strand
CGTCCCCGTCGTCGCCGCCCCGTCCCCGTCTCCGTCCCCGTCCCCATCGCCGCCCCCCATCGTCGCGCCTCGCGGGTGAGCTCCTGCCCCGGCCGCCAATCACACACACACACACACACATTGTTATAGAATTGTTAGCAATCTTTCTGTTTTTAGTTACAGAATTATTAGAAATGTTAGTTTTAGTTATAGAAATGTTAGTTATATAGAAATGTTAGTTATATAGAAATATTAGAAATGTTAGTTATATAGAAATGTTAGTTATATTAGAAATGTTAGTTATATAGAAAAAAAATTAGTTATAGAAATATTAGAAATGTTAGTTTTAGTTATAAAATTTAGAATTTGCATATATGAAATCACAATCCATCATTTAAAAAATGTTACTTTACTTTTGCGGCATATAGTTGTTGTCAACGATGCCCCGCCCGCATCCTCGCCGTCGACCCGTTCGCGACGACGTCCTGCTTCAGAGGACCCATGTCCAGGACTGGGCTCCACCGGGCTGGCACTGGGAGGTGCTACCTTCAGGGGCGCGACGCTTGGTGAGGAACCCGGCCCCGGGTCCCGTCGTTGACCCTCATCTCCTTTGGTGGCGTTCGCGTGGGCCACTTTCGGTGCGAAGGGAGTTGGCCCCGCCGGAGGTGGTACGTCGCCGTGTCAGGGAGGAGGACGAGCACGTCCATCGCTACATGGCTGATATGGACGTCAGGTTCTCCAATACCTAGCAGGTTCTTTGGGGAGATCACCCGAGCTATGATCCAGTGATGGTTCCTTCACTTTGGTTGTCCACCGCCTTGATTACTCTCTAGTATTCGATCTTTATTAGCTAGCTAGCTAGCTAGTGATGTATTCGATATATAATATTCGAGATTATTTTTTTGAGATTATATATATTATTTGAGACGATGTATTCGAGATTATGTCTATTATTCAAGACGACGTATTCGAGATTATATTCGATGATGCTTATTATGGACTATGATTGATTCAGTTTTTCCTTATTAATTGATTGCATCCATGCATTGTAATTTGAATATATTTCTTTTGGATTAGTTAAACAAAACCTATGGCGGACAATACCGGCAGAGACGGAGAAGAGGCCCTATTCAATATCATACGCAATCCTCGCGGGCCTGATGATGATCAGAATGAAGAAGATTATGACGGCTCTGAATATCTAAACAACACCGGGGAGGGTGATATGATATTCGATCGCGACGACCGAATTGATGAAGTCATGAACTATGAACATGACGAAGAAAATGTTGATCTTGAAACAACAAAGACCGGCGAGGTATATTTATTTATATAAGCAGGCATCTGGTGATGATCACATGTTTTAAATGACTTAAGATATATTAACGAATCGATCTTTCTTCTTTCAGCCATCCGGATCGAGAAAATCTTCAGACAACAGGAAATGAGGCCCAAACAAAAAGTTGAAGGAGGGCGTAGTACAATATCGAGGCCATCAAACCTAATGGCGAACCATTAGCACCTAAGAAGATTGCAGACAAGTTCATTCGTCAGTGCGGAGTTCTTGTGAAGGACCAACTCCCGATCTTCCTTCAAGAATGGAGAGAGCCAACAAAGCCACGTCCAGGAGTTACTTTTGTCGATGACAGACAAAAACTTCTGCTTTGCGAAATGCTCATGGAATATTTCACCCTACCAGATCATTTCACAGATGCAGATGTGGAGAAAGTCAAGGACGCTGCTCTTAGGAAGATGGCGGTTGCATTCAACCACCACAAGAATCGTGAATGGGACAAGTACGTAAAAGGAGGAAGGAAGACTCCAGTATTCGAGGGAACACTAGAGAAGCAAAGTGCTCATTGGGACGATTTCGTGAAATTCAAGAATTCGGAATTATCTAAGGAACGGTCAAGAATAAACAAGGCCAATGCCGCAAAAAAGGATAAGTTCCATAAGCTGGGGCCAGGTGGCTATGCGGTGGGAATGCCTAAGTGGGATAAGTCTGAGAAAGAGATGGAGGATGCAGGTGTCACTCCAGAAACATTGAGCTGGCCCCCAGGTGCAGGACTTGGTTCTATGCGCATGGGGGGGAGTTGGACCTGAAGACAGGCACAGTTTCGAAGAAGGTATGTCTGGACGGAGCCGAAGATAAGCTACTTGTTGCAATAGAAGAGGCTCGATCGGGGGTGTTCCAGCCCAACAGAGAGAACGACGAGCTTACGCGTGCCCTGGGAAATCTTGAACACCCGGGAAGAACACGAGGCATGGGTGTTATTCCGTGGTATGAGGGGTTTTCGGACTGGAACGCCGACTACAGAACCCGTGCGAGAAAGAAGATTGCGGAGGAGAAGAAGAGGAAGATGGAGGAGGAGCAGAGGAAGCTAGACTATGAACGCCTTCAAGGCCTAGAATCAGCGCACGCGGACTTGGAAGTCAAATTCCAGTGGCAGCAGGAGCAGATCGACTCACTTAGCCAGCAAAGGGGGTCTCAGCAGCTGCAGTAGCTAGCGGATGATCCAGCATTGGATAGCACCGGCCCATCCATGCCGAGAAGCAGCGTGGGTTCCGCCACGGGCGACGCATTGCTGGATAGCTACCCAGTGGATGACATCATGGAGAGCACTAACTGCGAGCTACCCTTCAAAATGAAGAACATATCCATGAAGGTGGCGGACGCCATTGCTTTTACAAATCCCCCCGAGGCAACCTTCCATTGCAACCCGATTCCAACGGGCTATGCTCGTGTCTTGGTTGATGAGGTGGTGGACCAATATTCGGGGCTAGAGCTTGACATTCCTGGAGGTGACGAGGAGCACACACTGGGAGAGGCCCTCCATCGTATCATCCTATGGAGAAAGGATTGCATCATCTTTCGAAGGCCACCGACACCGCGTCATCCGACTCCTCGTCGAAGTCTGCCACCGAGTCAGCAGACTCCCGCTCCTCCAAGTCCACCAACGCGTCAGGCCACTCCTCCTCCAAGTCCGGCACAGCTTCAGGCCACTCCTCCTCCTCCAAGTCCGGCAAAGCGTCAGGCCACTCCTCCTCCAAGTCCGGCACAGCTTCAGGCCACTCCTCCTCCTCCAACTCAGCCACGTCAGCCGTCTTTGCCGCCTCAGCAATCACGGAAGAGAGCCGCCTCAGCTATGGTGTGTAGTAGTACAAGTCGAGGTAGTACTGGAGGTACAAGCGGAGGCAAGCGATTTCAATATGGTCCAAGCCTCACGCCTCTTCCGCAGAGGCCTTACGACAAGTCCGAGGAGGAAAACTTAGCCATATCGAAGGCCGAGGTGGAAGCCCATTTTGCACCGAAACCGCCACTGCCTCCAAGGGAGAAAGTGCCTGAGGAAAAGATTGACCACTTCATTCGTATGGCTACACCACCAGCTCCCAAGCCTGTTGACATAGACTATGAGCGCCACATCAGGAAGTTAAATCGAGCACGTCTACAGAAAGAGGCGAGCTCGAGCTCGAGCAAATCAGCTGGCAAAACATGCGGTAAAACTGTTCCCCAGCTGGGAGAACAGGCGGCGCAATCAATCCCCCCGCTTGTTGTGCCAACAACACATGAGAGTAGACGCGCCCAATATTATTGTGGGCAAACCGTTAACATTCCCGGGTTGGGCGATGTGGTAATAACCGAGGAGCATATTGAGCAGGCTGAAACGCTCATGATCACTGTTGGATAAATCCTCGATATCGAGCCCATGTCTCCGGCTAGAGAGGAGGAAATAAAACGGAAATGTGTCCGGGACCAACCTTTGGTCGAGCCAGACGAGATCAACAAGCTCCCAACGAGAATGTATGAATTGCATCAATGGTACATGGACATTACCAAGTTTTCCAATCGAGAGTCCCTCATGGTGAATGTCAAGAAGGATCATTACTACCATGAGAAAGCTGTGTCCGTTGAGTATTCAGAACTATTTCAGCTATGCAATCAAGACGCACTCGACAAATCTATCGTCAGTTGCTATTGTCTGTAAGTAATTTCTTTCTGTAATTTAAGTCTCAAGCTAGCTGTAGTGATCATTTTGATCAATCATTACCTGTAATTATCCTCACTATATTCTTTTCTGTGGTATTATGCAGGATGAAGATTTATGAAATGAAAAAAGGTGGACGCTATGGCATTGGGTTCGTTGACCCAAATACCATTAATGAATACACATGGAAAATAGATCCATATCACGAAAAAATGGTAGAGGAAAGCATGCTAGAGTTCTTCAAGCGCCTCAAATACAATGAAGATATACTACTTCCTTACAACTTCGAGTGAGTCACACTGTCTTGTACTACAAATTCTATTTTTGCCTACTAGCTAGCTACATGTTTTTGCTTAATTACATATGCCCGCTTAATTAAGACATGCAAACGTGTGTGCATGCAAATTTCACTGGATCTTGTTAATCATTAAAGTTGATAAAGGAACAGTTGAAGTACTAGACTCACTACTTAAGAAAGAAAGTGACTACACCATCGTGAAGGGGATAGTCAACTGTAATTTCAATAATTATTAACTATATCTCAGCCTATTTAATTAGTTCGTCATTTCCTGATAACAACTATTTAATAACCCATTTATTCATTTTCTTTGTCGGCGGGCAGGGCTTGGGCAAAGTTCATTAGGGCCACTTCAGGCCCATGGAAACAAAATCTAAAATGGTATCGACCCAGGGTAATTAATTAAGTAGTACTAGCTAGCTACCATCTCTTTAATTATCATGCTTGATTAATTATTATCTGATCAAATTCCATTCTCGTAAAGACCCTGAAGCAGGCGCCGGGGAATAATCTGTGTGCATACTACATTTGCGAGAACATTCGCATGATGGCGTCCGAAAGAAGCACATCTCAAAGACAGGAGTGGGTACGTTTGTCAGAACATTATTCACAAATTTTACACCATTATCGATATCTAGTCACACAACTAATACACATGCATATTGATCTCCTTCTTAACAGTTCAAAGAGGTGCGGGAGAAGCTCCTAATAGAGGACCGCATAGAAGCAATTCAAGAGGAAATAGCGGGATTTTTGCTCGACCAGGTCATAGATCCCAAAGGAGAATACTATTACCCGCTACCGCCCCCATGAACCACTTCCAATTGTTATCGTGCTCCGAAGGCACCAATTAGGCTAATGTCATTGGCTCCTAAGGCACCAATTAGAAAAAATT
>NC_041392.1:257212294-257215855 GCF_002162155.2 Triticum dicoccoides | reverse complement strand
CTAGAAATTCTATTTATATATATGCATAACGTGTACAATATGTAGTATCGTAAAATACCAGCAAACGAAAAAGAATTAAATGGAAAACACAAAATTAAATGAAAAAGAAATCATAAACCCAACCCCCCCCCCCAACCTTTTAATACTGGTTGGTGACACCAACCGGTACTAAAGGGCTCCCTGCCTCCGAAACTGGCTCGTGCCACGTGGTTGCCCTTTAGCACCGGTTCGTGCTGAACCGATACTAAAGGGGGGGCCTTTAGTGCCCACAATTTAGTGCCGGTTACCGAACCGGCACTATAGGGCCTTACGAACCGGGGCTATTGCCCGGTTCTGCACCAGTGTTAGTTTTCTTCAATTTTTTTGTATATGCATACATAATGTTTTATGCTTTATGTACTATGGAAATTCATATGTTGCAATCCTATGTTGGAATTCGAAGATGAGGGGAGAAATGGGTCCCACTGGGCGAGCCAGAATCTGATGATGGGAAAATGGCAGGCGTGAAAATACGCGTCCACGTCATTGATACAGAATGAATAATTAAAATGCATAAATGCATACAATAAAAATAGGATCAAACATTGCAGGTACTTTATTTCCAGAACTTTTATATTTACATAAAAAATGTGTTAATTACATCTCCGAAGAGAAAACCCCTGATTAAGAATTCCAACATAGCTATTACATAAGATTGCAACACATTCCTATTACAACATGCTACAAAAAAGAAATTCCTTCTCGCGATCGTCGACGCCGGCATGCTCGAGGGAGCCTTGGACTTTGTTGATATTATCATATGTGATGACTTTCATTTATATTTGCTTTCATTTGACTCGTACTGGTATTGGAAGTACGTGTGTGCATGCTTGAATGACTTCACTTACTTTTCCTTGTTGATTGACCAATATATAGACTTTGATTTATTTTTCTTTACTTTGTATGAGAAACTCATCTTGATGGTTAACCAATCTGTTAAATGAGTCTTCAAACATCAAGATGCATGTGTATGGGACATATAGTCATGCACGTGTTCTGTGCAATGCAACTACTTTAGTACTAACAATTGTAGTACTCTTTGTTTTATGAGTAGATGACATCTACATTTTCTTAATATTTGCAAGCCGTATGGGGGATGCATGAATTTTTTTATTTTATTTTTTTACATATTTTTAGGTTCCACTGGGCGTGCCAGAATCTGATGACGGGAAAATGGCAGGCGTGAAAATACGCGTTTTCACGTCATTGATACAGAATGAATAATTTAAATGCATAAATGCATACAATAAAAATAGGATCAAACATTGCAGGTACTTTATTTTCAGAACTCTTACATTTACATAAAAATTCTGTTAATTACATCTCCGAAGAGAAAACCCCTGATTAAGAATTCCAACATTTCTACTACATGGGATTACAACATACGACCATTACAAAAATGATAAAAGAAAAATCTTCCTCCTCGCTGTCGTTGACGCCGGCATGCTCGGGGAAGCCTTGGACTTTGTTGATGTTATCATACGCGATGATTTTCACCTATATTTTGCTTTTATTTGATTTGTACTGATATTGGCAGTACATGTGCGCATGCTTGAATGATTTCACTTACTTTTCCATGTTGATTAACCAATATATAGACTTTGATTTATTTTCTTTACTTTGTATGAAAAAGGCATCTTAATGGTTAACCAATCTGTTAAATGAGTCTTCAAACATCATGATGCATGTGTATGGGGCATAAAATCATGCATGCACGTGTTCTGTGTATGCAAAATACATTAGTACTAACAGTTGTAGTACTCCTTGTTTTATGAGTAAAATGACATCTATGTTTTCTTAATATTTGCAAGACGTATGGGGGATGCATGATCTAATTTTCATCTTATGCGAAGATAAGCTAGATGCGACCTTTTTGAGCATACACATATATGGAGCAGATAAAAGATATTTAATGTGTTTTGGTGGCATATGCAAGTGTACTACAACATTTCGAGTGCAATCAGACTCAGATTATGACTCTGATCATCTTTTAGTTTTTTTAATGCATGTATGTCCATATGAAGGGACCATACAATTTATTTTAGTTGGGTGGATGTACGCCAATTAACCTAAAATTAATAAGGTACGATGTGTCCATTTTACTTTGCATGCACATACACTAGATTCACCCATATCTAGTTATTTTGTCGATGATGCCGGCTAGCATTATTTGGGACCGACACATTTTTATATAGTGCATCCATTTAGTCTATTTTAGAGAAATTTTGTTAATATAATATCATTTACGATTTGAGCGGCATGAAGTGGGAATATTACTTTCTATACGTACACCCAGGTATGAACAAGCTTAATTTGTGCTACATGACTCATTTCCGCATATCATACACGCATGTGATCATAGAACATGCGACTAAGGATAGTGTCTTTTGACGAACACTTATGGTTTTGCAATATATATATTTTATACGAAATCTCTAGTATATAGTTCGTCCATCATTTTTTTAGTTGATTTTTCCCTGAGCCATACCTTTGCCATCATTCTATTGAGAACTAAGCCTTCATGGTACATAAGGGAAGAAACACCCTGATTCATGTCGACATGACCAAATCAAAGGAGTTCATCATGCAACTTGTATTTCTTGACATGTGTCAACATGACCATGGCAAGAACAGACTATCAAATTTGTGAGAGTACCTCTTGACATGTGTCAAGATGAGAGTACTACTTCTGAGAGTGCTACTTGACATGTGTCAACATAACCATGCCAAGAACAAATTATTGAATTTTGAAAAAAAATCTCTTGACATGTGTCAATGTGACCATGCTAAGAGTGAGCTCTCAAATATGGTGAAAATACTACTTGACATGTGTCAATATGACCATGCCAAGAGTAGAATGCCAAATTTGTGAAGGATGAAAGCTACTTGGGATGTGTCAATATGACCAAGCCAAGAGCAAGAATCATGTCACTTGGAGAAAAATTCAAGACCTGTGTCAATATGACCAAATTAAGAACCATCATACGGAGGAAAAAAGCAAGGATCATGCTACTTGAAGAAAAGTTCCAGATCTGTGTCAAGGTGACCAAATCAAGAACCATCATATCAAGCAAAAAGCTACTTGACTCATGTCAATATGACCAAGCCAAGAGAAAAAATTGGGCAGCATGGAAAAGAATTCATGATTTGTGTCAATGTGACCAAATCAAGAATCATCATATGGGGAGAAGCTACTTGGCTCATGTCAATATGACCAAACCAAGAGCAAAGATTGATCAAGCATAGGGAAGAGCACCAATCAGAGAAGCAAAGGGATTCGGGCTCCACGGGATACTATTCATCTCCATCGTCGACCTCCTCCAGCCTCCACGGGCTCCTATTCATCCAGCCTCCACCGCGCGCTACTCCACCGGCTACTGTTCAACCACCCCTCCGCGGGCACCCCTCCACCGTCTACTGTTCATTCAGCCCTCCACACCATGGGGTCCTGTTCAACCACCCCTCCACGGGCACCCCTCCACCGTCTACTGTTCATCCAGCCCTCCACACCACAGGGTCCTG
>NC_041392.1:257173238-257212105 GCF_002162155.2 Triticum dicoccoides | reverse complement strand
AACTGTTCATCCAATCGATCGGCTTCAGTTAGCAGCAATAGCAAAGGAATCGCTCGATCAGGTTCAGTTAATAACCATCGATCGATCACTCGGGTTCAGTAACGCGTAGCCTGCAGTGCAATCACTCGGGTTCAGTTAGAGCCCAACGCCTCGCTCGGATTCAGTTAGAGCCAACGCATCACACACACGCACGTATGTGTACGAGAGAAACGCGCATCGCTCGGCCCCCGACCTCCCACCGTAACCGGGAACTCCCCAAAATTTTCCTCCCCCTCGCTTCTACCACAGTTTTTTCCATTATGGACGGCCCAAAGAATGTCATGCAGCTGCATCTCCGGCCCGCCCAAGACGAAAAGCCCATTTTTTGTCATGATTTTTTGTCATAGAAGTAGGAGCCCACCACATCTATGATGATACCGGGTTTTGTCACAATTATCGTCATAGAAGTGTCATATGTATGACAGAAAAAAAATTCATTCGGCCCAAAATGTCACGGATGTGTCTTTTTTGTAGTGGTTGCCGATGTCCTCGTTGATGCGAGCGGTGAGTGTGCTAAGGAGGATATCATCGTCAATCTTCGCGCCAATATTGCGGAGCTCATCAATGAGAGTCTTGAGGCGGCAACAATAGTTGTCGATGGAGGAGTTGTCCTGGTGGCATCCAAAAAACTCTTGCTGCAAAAAGACGCGACGTTGAAGGCGATTTTCGGTGAAGAGCCCGTTCAGCTTGGTCCACACGGCGTGGGCGTCATCACCGCCTTGCACGACTGTCTGAAATAGGTCCAGCGAGATGGTGAGGAAGAACCACCAGATGAGTGTGGCGTCGATGGTGGACCAGTCATGAAGTCGGGTACGAGGCTGGAGTCAACAAAGCTGTCCACATGGTCGACGAGGTGGTACTCCCGGAACACGAGGGAGAAGTAAGTATTCCACACGTAGTAGGAGGAGTCCGTCTAGGAGAGACGAACCGGAACCCGCTCGTAGATTTTGAGGTTGCGGATGTCGATGATGTCGGGAGGGTTGGCGTCGGCGCAGAGGTTGGAGTTGATGGTAGAGCCGAACGAGGTGACGGACGACATGGCGGCGAGGTGGTGGTGCGGCTAGGGTTAGGGTTGGGTGTGCGGCGACGGCTGTGAGAGGTGCAACAGTGGCTTCGGGTGGAGGGGAGGGGGTCGCGGCGGCAGGGAGGACCGGCGGTGGCGACGGGAGGTGATGGCAGAGGCGCTCGGGTAGGGGCGGCGACTACAAAGATCGCGACGTTGGCGGCTGGGGCGATCGGGAAAGGCAGCGGCGGCAGGAGGGTGGCGCAGCAGCGAGAGGGGAAGGCGGCAGCGGCAGCGACGCGACGGGAGGGGCGCCGCGGCGGCGGCGGCGCGGAGGATGGCGCGGCGACGGCAGCGGAAGCTAGGGTTGAAACCTAAAAACGGATACCATGTATGTTGTGGGAATTGCACGATGTATTACTCAGGTGCAATCGCACGAATATATGATGTACAATGGTGAACCACGACCTCAACTATACAAGGAAACTAGAAGGTGGGCCCAATGCACAATATGCACAACACATATACTCAATAACTCCCACTATAACCAGCCTAAAGGAACAAACCGCAGCAAACAACTAACAAACGGGGCGGTTTTTTAGTACAAGTATGTTAGCTAAAAAATGTTTCATTTCAAAAAACAAAGCGAAAATATTTTGGCTATATTAGTCGTCTGATGCTTAATTAGAGCAAAAATGAGGCAATTAATTGGTGCAAGTATTTCTCAATATTGTTTTGGTTCAAAAAACAAAGCGAGAGTATTTCAAATGTATTAGGCGTTTGATCTTTAATTACAACAAAAATGAGGAAATTTATTAGTGAAAATATTTGTGCCCAAGAATGCTTCAGAAAACGAGGTGATTAATTATTGGAAGTATTTCGGCTCAAAAAAGTCTTGGTTCAAAAAAAATATGAAAGCATTTTGGATGTATTAGTCGTCTGGTACTTAATTAGAGAAAAAACAAGATGGTTAATTAGCATTTGCATATTGTCCGTGCTCTGAAGGACTCACCATGCATGAGTTAATCGGGCTATTAATCAAGACATGTTAATTGAGGCACTAACTATATGTGTGTCGTGACGAGGCATGAACTCTATGTGCGGATCTCGGTGGCATGACGCAATGGAGACTCGGCGCTCGATGCGCGGTGATGAAGTCACGCAGGAGGAGGTAGTTGTCTGGCGTCATGGTGACACCGGTGGCAGAGTGGCCTGACAAGGTAGAAACCTCAATATCTGCTCTGAAGACGGACCTATAGAAGATGGCGGCGACGACACATGTGAGTGCGTCAGACCAGTTTATGCCCCAGACCCGGTATGTGGCTCAGCTGGGGCTTCTGGTTTTTGATGATAGGCTTAGGTGAGTGGTCTGAGTATTTGGCCTAGCTAGCACCCCTTCATCATATGGATAGGAGTAGTGGCATATGTTTCCAAGATGGCAGATTCAGGCATATTGTTGTAATACTTTGTAAGGTCCTCGAGAATAATCAATAAAGTGGCCGCATGCATCTTCCAGATGCGGAGGCCGGGGTCATCCTCCTTTTCTAAAAAAATTGGACGAGGAAAGGAGATCAGGAACAAATTAACCAGCAGCAAGGGAGCTTTTTGCAAATAGTGTGCCCAGTTCGCTCCACCTAAATCTGGGCCATCAATCTTCTATCTGATGGTACAGATTCATTTTTTCTGTTCTTTCACCTGGGCTGGTTTTCTATTGTAGCTGCTCTTTTTTATTTAAAACAAAACTTCATTCATTTGAAATAACCAGTACATCATTTGTGAGGATCATTACAATTTCATTTGGAGGTTTCTGAAACCAGTCGAAAGTCAAAAAAAATCTAGCTAATCTAACAAGTTCATGAACTACTTTATTTGACTATCAATTACAATGTTCCAATCCAGCCGTGACAAAATCACAGGCATAGTGATAACAGTCCTCAAAAAACTGCCGTCGCCGCCCCCTTTGATTGTCCTCCTTCCTGCATGGTCTCAACCACCTCCATGCTGTCTGAGTTGATGATTAGGCGGTTACTCACTGCCCTTTGCGCCATTGTTAGGCCAAATTTGAGAGATAAAGCTTTAGCCATCAAAACATCCGCACACTAGTCAATCTTTCCATTTCCTCCTGCAATGAACCTACCTTTGTGGTCTCTTAAGACTGCCCCCATCATACCCTTCAACATATCATGATCAAAAGAGGTGTCAACATTAAGTTTCGCAAAACCCGTAGGAAGACAGTACCAACCCCCCTTTTTCATGGCCGCCTTTGGAGATGATGCATTTACAAAGTTGGATGTGAGAGCCATGATCCCCATTGTTATCTGATTTGCATTCTGAGTTAATTCCTTATGCACTAGTTTTCGTCTTTCCCACCATAGGTACCAAGCTGAAATAGCTATCATTTTACGTACATTTTGGTATCCTATAATACTCAAGTCTTGGTCTGAAAGAAGTAGAAGGTGTTCCAATATTGCCTCCCCAGCAAGATCAACCTCACAAGCTTTATCAATAATTACACTCTTCAAGAGGGGATTGCAGGGCGAGCGATGGGCCTGTCCACGTAGGCAGAAGCAGGTGCCTTCGTTCCTACTTCAATGGATTATGGCCACAGAATTTCCTACTAGGAACATATGCAATGTTTGGCCATTTCTGTCATCTTGCTGTCAAAAGCATCTGTGGAATGCAATGTGGACCGTAATACTTCTTGAAGAGACAATACTTGTTATTTGTATGCAATTTTCTAACTGCA
Organism: Triticum dicoccoides; assembly: GCF_002162155.2. NCBI lineage: Eukaryota > Viridiplantae > Streptophyta > Magnoliopsida > Poales > Poaceae > Triticum > Triticum dicoccoides. The sequence continues at coordinate 257,208,317 of NC_041392.1, read as the reverse complement.
TTGTGATGACCCACAAGTATAGGGGATCTATCGTAGTACTTTTGATAAGTAAGAGTGTCGAACCCAACGAGGAGTAGAAGGAAATGATAAGCGGTTTCCAGCAAGGTATTCTCTGCAAGTACTGAAATAAGTGGTAACAGATAGTTTTGTGTTAGGATAATTTGTAACGAGCAACAAGTAAAAAAAGTAAATAAGGTGTAGCAAGGTGGCCCAATCCTTTTTGTAGCAAAGGACAAGCCTGGACAAACTCTTATATAGAGAAAAGCGCTCCCGAGGACACATGGGAATATCGTCAAGCTAGTTTTCATCACGCTCATATGATTCATGTTCGGTACTTTGATAATTTGGTATGTGGGTGGACCGGTGCTTGGGTACTGTCCTTACTTGGACAAGCATCCCCCTTATGATTAACCTCTATTGCAAGCATCCGCAACTACAACAAAAGTATTAAGGTAAACCTAATCATAGCATGAAACATATGGATCCAAATCAGCCCCTTACGAAGCAACGCATAAATTAGGGTTTAAGCTTCTGTCACTCTAGCAACCCATCATCTACTTATTACTTCCCAATGCCATCCTCTAGGCCCAAATCATGGTGAAGTGTTATGTAGTCGACGTTCACATAACACCACTAGAGGAGAGACAACATACATCTCATCAAAATATGGAACGAATACCGAATTCACATGACTACTAATAGCAAGACTTCTCCCATGTCCTCAGGAACAAATGTAACTACTCACAAAGCATAAACACGTTCATAATCATAGGGGGTATTAATATGCATATAGGATCTGAACATATGATCTTCCACCAAATAAACCAACTAGCATCAACTACAAGGAGTAATTAACACTACTAGCAACCTACTAGCACCAATCCCAGACTTGAAGACAAGAATTGGATACAAGAGATGAACTAGGGTTTTGAGAGGAGATGGTGCTGATGAAGATGTTGATGGAGATTGCCCTCTCCCGATGAGAGGAGCATTGGTGATGACGATGGCAATAATTTCCCCCTCCCAGAGGGAAGTTTCCCCGGCAAAACAGCTCTGCCAGAGCCCTAGATTGGATCCGCCAAGGTTCCGCCTCGTGGCGGCGGAGTTTCGTCCGAGAAGATGGCTTATGATTTTTTTCCCATCGAAAGACTTCATATAGCAGAAGATGACCACCAGAGGGCCACCAGGGGGCCCACGAGGTAGGGTTGTAACGCCCTCGATGCGGCTATATCTCCTACGTGTCAAAGCACGACTTAGAGGCATAACCGCATTGAAAGCAATGTCGCAAGTGAGGTAATCTTCACAACAACCCATGTAAATAAGTAAAGGGGAAAGGTACATAGTTGGCTTACACTCGCCACATCACACAAATACATAAATAAGTCATTACATTCATCCAATACACTCAAGGTCCGACTACGGAACCAAAATAAAGATCAACCCCCAAATGCGACAAAGTCCCCGATCGCCCCAACTGGGCACCACTACTGATCATCTGGGAAAGACACGTAGTAACGACGAGAGTCTTCATCGAACTCACACTTGAGCTCGGTCATATCATCTGGAGCGGTATCATCAATCCCTGCATCTGGTTTTGGAAGTAAACTGTGAGTCACGGGAACTCAGCAATCTCACACCCTCGTGATCAAGACTATTTAAGCTTATAGGTAAGGTAAAGGAATGATGTGGAGCTGCAGCAAGCGACTAGCATATATGGTGGCTAACAGACGCAAATGAGAGCGAGAAGAGAAGGCAAAAGCACGGTCGAACAACTATGATCAAGAAGTGATCCTAGAACAACCTACGTCAAGCATTACTCCAACACCGTGTTCACTTCCCGGACTCTGCCGAGAAGAGACCATCACGGTTACACACGCGGTTGATGCATTTTAATTAAGTTAAGTTTCAGGTTATCTACAACCGGACATTAACAAATTCCCATTTGCCCATAACCGCGGGCACGGCTTTCGAAAGTTCAAATCCCTGCAGGGGAGTCCCAACTTAGCCCATCACAAGCTCTCACGGTCAACGAAGGATATTCCTTCTCCCAAGACAATCCGATCAGACTCGGCATCCTGGTTACAAGACATCCTCGACAATGGTAAAACAAGTCCAGCAACACCGCCCGAATGTGCCGACAAATCCCGATAGGAGCTGCACATATCTCGTTATCAGGGCACACTTAGATGAGACATCCTACGAGTAAAACCAACCCTCAAGTTGCCCCGAGGTGGCCCCGCAGTCTACTCGGTCGGACCAATGCTCAGAGGAGCACTGGCCCAGGGGGGTTTAAATAAAGATGACCCTCGGGCTCCGGAAACCCAAGGGAAAAAGAGGCTAGGTGGCAAATGGTAAAACCAATGTTGGGCATTGCTGGAGGAGTTTTATTCAAGGCGAACTGTCAAGGGGTTCCCATTATAACCCAACCGTGTAAGGAACGCAAAATCCGGGAACATAACACCGATATGACAAAAACTAGGGCGGCAAGAGTGGAACAAAACACTAGGCATAAGGCCGAGCCTTCCACCCTTTACCAGTATATAGGTGCATTAAGATAAACAAGATAATATGGTGATATCCCAACAATAAACATGTTCCAACAAGGAACGATCTCCAATCTTCACCTGCAACTAGCAACGCTATAAGAGGGGCCGAGCAAAGCGGTAACATAGCCAAACAACGGTTTGCTAGGACATGGTGGGTTAGAGGCTTGACATGTCAATTGGGGAGGCATGATAAGCAAGTGGTAGGTATCGTAGCATAGGCATAGCAAAAGAGCGAGCATCTAGCAAGCAAAGATAGAAGTGTTTTCAAGGGTATGGTCATCTTGCCTGCAAAGTTCTCAGAGTTGTCTTGATCCTCGTAAGCGTACTCAATGGACTCCTCATTCATGTACTCATCTCCCGGCTCTACGCAAGCAAGAACAACAAACAAAAAGGAGCACAATCAACCACGTGCAATGCTCAAGCAACATGATGCAAACATGGTATGATATGCGGGATGCGATATGTGATGCATATGCATGATTTGGAAAGAAATGATTGAACCTGGCCTCAACTTGGAAATCCAAGAGTGCCACTAGAAAGGTGAGTTGATTTTGGTCGAAGACGATATAAAGATCACCGGAATCGGGTGCACGGTTTGGAAATGTCAAGCAAAACAAATATGGCACCGGTCTGCGATAATCAGCACGAGACCATCTAAATGCATCAAGAACAACATGCTACTGCACCCAAACATAGCAACAAAATACATGACAGTGATCCACTCATGATGCTTGACAAAAGGTGAACACTGATCTACGGCTAATTCACTCATTAACAGGTTCAAACAAGTATGGCAAAAGTGCAAAAGATAACAGGTTTCAGACTTAGTGAAATTAACAGCATATCAGGAATTTATCTTCAGGAAGCAATCTTTAGAGCATGAAAACTACATGCTATAGGAACATATCATGACAAAGCAAGGCATGTCATGAAGGTACTCAAAGCATATAACAAAAGTCCCTTAGTGAACATGAGCCAAAAGGGATCAGAGAATACAATTGCAAGCATGTGAACATAGCAAAAACATAAACAGATTCAGACTGTGTGAAAAACTCGAGCATGGCAAAACAGATAACGAGTAGGCATGTTTACGAGCTCGAAGCACTCACTACGAGGCATTGCATGACAAACTAAGCATACACCCTTCAAGAATACATGGCATAGAAGCTAGACATGGCAAGAACAACAACATAGCATGCAAGGATCAACAACAACAATCTTGGCAAAATTGCAAAACATGTTAACAATCTGCCAGGAACATTTTATAGCAAAAGTAGAGCTCGATTGACTCAAGCTAGGGTGCTCCATAATTGCAAACAAAGACATGGATGAATAGAGCACCACAATATCTACAAAACATCCTTATTGATCATGCCCAAAAGATGCACGGATCACTAGGAAACAACATGAACATATGGCATAAAAACAATAACAGGACAAGGACTTAGTGAAATTCTAAGTCCCTGAAATCAGCACCATTGAGTAAGCTACTTTGCATGCTTGTGCTAGTCACCACAAAGATCACAAAAATACATGGCATACACCCCTCGAGGGCGTTACAAGGGTGTGGCCCCCTGGTGAACTTCTTGCGCTCAGTATTTTTTATATATTCTGAAAACGTATTCCGTGAAGTTTCAGGACTCCTGTGCAGAATAGGTCTCTAATATTTGCTCTTTTTCCAGCCCAGAATCCCAGCTGCCGGCATTCTCCCTCTTTATGTAAACCTTGTGAAATAAGAGAGAATAGGCATAAGTATTGTGACATAATGTGTAATAATAGCCCATAATGCATTAAAAATCAATATAAAAGCATGATGCAAAATAAACGTATCACATTGTTAGAGAAAAGTCCGGTTTCTGTTAATGTAATCTTCAATACATCTTTATCTGCTGCCGGCAACTTCGAACTTCTGTTTCACTTTCTATTTATTCTCTAGTGAAGTAAGTAAAAGAAGTGTTATCCAATATCAATACCTAATATAGATGTAAGAAGGTGAAACAAGCGCACCCCATCTGGCGCCGCCTCAACTTCCTCTTAGAGCATCTCCAACAGCCGCCCAACGCGTCGCGCGCTAAAAACTACTTTGTCGCGCTCCCATCGCCTAGTTTGGCATGGCGGGCAGCATTGGCTCCAGCAGCCGCGCTAAAATGCAGTGCACACGCGTAGCTCCAGCAGCGCGCAAAAATACAGCGCGCGTGACTCGCCAGCGCATGCCATATGTTGCATTTTGGACACAAAATGGATTTCAAACATTCAAAATTCAATGACCATGGCATAATATAATTTCACACAAACAAGTTGATGAATAAAAGTTCATGCCCACAAGTTCAAATTCATGCCCACAAGTTCATCCAACCAAGTTCAAGACACAAACGAAAGACACATCAAGCCTCGTCCTCGTCTTCGTCCTCATCTTCCTCCGATTCATCCAACTCCTCCGAAGACGATTCATCCGACTCCTCCGAAGACGATTCTTCCTCCTCCTCCTCCTCATCATTGCCGCGCACCGCATCACGTGAAGCTCGGACGGTGTTGGCAAGATCTTCAACGGCATGTTCATGGGAAGGTGTGTGAGGCACACTGGAAGACATTCCACCCATGACGACCGGAGGTGCACCCATGCCTCCCATGCCGGCCATGGTGCCAGGAGGTGCTCCAAAGCCACCCATGCCTCCCATGGTCTCCATGGTAGCTCCAAAGCCACCCATGGCACCCATGCCGCCCATGGTAGCTCCGGAGTCACCCATGCCTCCCATGGTGCCAAGGCTACCGCCATCCATGGCGCCAAGGCCACCGCCACCCATTGCGCGAATCATGGCTCTTTTTTGGATCAAGACATCTTCACAGGCAAGATTGACATACTCCTTTTGCGCCTCATTGAGAATAGATGTGTCCAAGAAGAACAAGTGCTTATCCCATTCCAACAATCTAGTCCACTCCTCATCGCTCACCTTCCTCTCCTCCAAAGCCACCTTCCTCTCCTCGGTCGCCACCCTCCTCTCCTCAGCCACCAACCTCCTCTCCTCGGTCGCGGCATCTTGGTTCCTTGCCATTTTCCTCACCTCATTGGCTTCTTTTCTTGCCTTCACAATAGCTTCCATAGCATTTTTGAGCTCATCATCTCCTTTCCTCTTCTTTTTTTCTTTTGCATCTTTCTTGCACCCATCCGGTCGTTTTGGCTTCGAGTATGAAACCGAGATGGGTGTGGGGCTTCTCTTTCCGTCATCACTTGATGCATCCTCCTCCTCATCATCATCCAACTCAATTGTTTGCTTGCATTTGTTTCTCAAATCCAAATCATCCAAATCATCACGCTTCTTCCATTTCTCATCATCCTTCAACACGTCATAGCAACGAGGCAAGGTAAATGTCCTTCCTTTGTTGATCTTCCCCTTCTTGGTACTCTTCTCCTCTCCTTTGAGCAAGTTTTGTGCAATGTTGTACTACATGAAAACAAAACAAGTTGGCACTCAAACACCAACAACAAGTATGATGAACATGGATGAAATGACACTTACTCTATCATCCTCATTAGTGCCACTTGGGTTCAACTTGTCAACCGCCTTTTGTGCAGCTGCCCACTTTTGACAATCCTTGTTGATTGTCGACCACTGAGACCGAGGAGATCGGTCGGAGCGGTCAATGCCACTCACGTTGCGAACATCAAAGTGTTCCTTCATCCGAAGCCAATAAGCATCTCCACTTTGATCACCTCCAACGGATGGATCCCTCGACACTTGCAACCAAGTATTGCATAGTAAGATGTCTTCGGCGTTGGTGTAATTGGCCGCTCTTTCTTTCGGTACATCGACAATGCCCTCACCATCCTCGTCCACCTCAAACTCATGGTCATCGAAGTGCATGTCATTGGTTTGAGACCAATGCGAATTGTTGGAGCCAACACCCATATTTGACATGTATGCATCATCGTTGAGACTACAAAGTACATAGAACAATGCAAATAAGCTATCTATATGTATGCATTCAAAAAATAACAAGAAAAAAACTTGGGGAAATTTTCTACCTTTGGGGCATATCCTCAAACACATTGTGTGCGTTGACCCGCGGCTCAACAAGTGAGCTCGCCGGCGCTTTGGTAGCCGCCGCACCCGTCACACGCCCTGCAAGCTTCTTCCTCAATGCCTTCGAGGTGCCGGAGCTGTCCGCCGCCTTGTTCTTCTCCGCGGATGTCTTACCCTTCTTCGGCTGCGCCGCATTTGGGATCTTCGAGGGGGGGCACGTGGCTTCATCACGGCGGGCGTCGGTGCGACGCCACCCGCCGCCGAGGTCATCTACGACAACATGAAGAGGCCGCGCGCGAGGCCAATGCTCGGAGGAGCTCCGGCGGAGGCGATGCTAATGCTCCCCGTGCTAGGGTTTGCGGCGGCGGCGACAATGGTGGAGGGGTCGCGGCTGTAGGATGGGGTGAGGGGTATGCCGGCGCGTGCGTCCATCGGGTCCAGTTCGCCGGCGCTGGCACGCGCGGGGCGAAGGTGGCGCGGAGGAGAGAGTGCGGCACGAGCGCTCGTGTGTCCCATGCGGAAGCGGGTGCCCCAAATACACAGCGCGCGTTGGCGATTTGGACCGCGCGCCCAACTCTATATGCTGCGCGCGCGGTTATTGCGCTCCCGCTGGACCACTCCACCGATTGCATGCGTGCTAAAACGAGCAAATTTATGGCGCAGCGCTTGTTTAGTGCGGCTGTTGGAGATGCTCTTAGACGGCGTACCAAGGGTGCGCCCCAACCACTAGGCACATCCATTTTAACCTTCTAGGGCGTGTTTGGTTGCCCTCATTAGGCCCATCCTGGCCCGCGCGGGAAGAAAGTGGCCCGTTTGGTTGCCTGCGTTCACTATGTGACCCGCATCGCACGAACCTTAAGCACGTCCAGGCCAGGCCCAGGGGAAACTCCCGAATCTGCAGTAGCTCGCTAGCCTGGCTTAGGCAAGGCAGAGGAGGGCGACGCGCTTCTCCCCTCATGCGAACAGGGGAGATGGCGCGAGCTTGCCCGCGTCGCCGAAAAATCGGCGGGAGGATTTCGGCTCACCTCCCGCTGAGTCCACCCCTATTTAGCCCCTCCCTCACCACCCCAACTCCTGCCACCATTCTCCCTCCATTCAAGCTTTCCCGCCGACGCGCATCGGCACCGACGAACAGGTAAGCGGCGCATCTTCATCGGCTGGCGGTCCACGGCATCAGCGCTCCTTCACCGGCCGGCGTTGATCTTCCACGACCGTTCCCCCTCGTCCTCAAGCTGCAGCCATGGCCTATGTGATTTTAATCCCCCTTTCTCTCTGTTCCTTCTAGCTAGATCTGAGCTGCAGGTAGGGTTTGATCTAGATGCATGTTTGATTAGTGGTCTGATCTGTGAGCTGATATGGTTGATTGCTATGCTGCGGTTGAAATTTGTGGTAGGGCTAGATGTTCAAGCATGTGGTAGGCTAGATTAGTAGTAGAGTTTGAAATTGAACCTTGTGCTTGTGTTGAATCATGCTTAGATATGTGATTTGTAACTATTGGCGGTCCATTTGTAGCACGCTGTTTGTTGTAGATGTACGTTCCTGCTCATAGATTGTCTGGTATGGTTGGTATGATAGCGATGAAGCATGTGCTTGCTATGATAGTGATGAACCATGTACATGTATGCTTCTGCTTTCATGGATTGTCCTGTATGTTGTGTGCTATGCTTACTTCCAATGCGTGCTACGATTGTAGGACGTGACCACGCAGACGCAAGATCTTAGTCAGGCCCTTGTCGTGTCCGACAGCCAGTTTGCTCCATCGTTTGTCGAGGACTCACAGCCTATGTCCGAGATGGCACCTGATTCAGAGGTGTTCGCGTTTGATTCCCTCTATGTGCCAGTAGTGCTTGTTGAGACAACTACTGCTGCTGTCGCCGCTGCCGTTGTACTCAAGCTAGCAGCAACAAAGGCAAATAAGGATGGTAGGTCGAACAACATGAAGTGGCAGCCATTCATGTCCACGTTCGTGCTGAAAAAGATGTGTGAGCTCATCTCTAGTGGAGTTACGACTGACAAGGGCTTCAAGGAGGTGCACTTGAACACCGTTGCGAAGTAGGTGTTCGAGTTCTGTGGGCAAACGGTGTCTACCACCCAGGTGTACAACCACATGAGGAAGTGGAGAAGTCGATGGATCCAAGTGTCCAAGCTGAGAGACCTTAGCGGCGCCTCATGGGATGAGAACACTTGCTCCATAGTTCTGGAGGCAGAGCACTACGCCGGCCATGTTGCGGTTAGCTCACAGCCCTCTTCCTTTTCATACTGTCCATCATTGCCTACTCCTAATCACAACTAACAACACTTGTGTTTTATTCTTAGGACCACCCAAGGGACGCTGAGTTTCTCAACACACCCATCCAGAACTACAGCCAGATGCATCACATCTTCTCCTTCGGGCTGGCAATTAGGAAGCATGCCATGGGCTCGGGGGAGCCTCTTGGTTCTCCCATGCCAGACTTCCCTGGGACCCCGGACGTCGAGGTCGTTGATGGCCCTGACAAGCCCGCTGCGAAGCCCTTCGACAAGCCATTTGACCCCGTCCATGATAGGAAGAGGAAGAAAGGAGGCCTGATGGAGGAGGAGATCAATGTCTTTTGCAACATGACTGAGGCCGTGAAGGAGGTGGCAACAACCATCAGGGAGTGCAAGCCCCTCGACGTCCACCCTGACATGTATGGCGCTGTCATGACCCAGGGTGGCTTCAGCGACGAGGCTCTCATGGCAGCTCTCAGCCACCTGCTTGACAACAAGGCTCAGGGTGTTGGGTTCATTGCCATGGCCGACGCTCACAGGGTGCTGTGGCTTAGGAGCTGGCTGGGCAAGCACTACTACTAGAGTAGTGCTGCTTGTGAGCGTGCATGATCCCTGACGGCGATGGTGGTGGCGACGACGATGATGACAATGACGACGTGCATTTTGTGTAGTTAGGGCTCAAAAACCATTTGATGGTCTGTATATTTTGGTGAGGTGGTATATACTAACCCCTCATGCTGATGGTGAACTTGCGGTGGTAGGACGACACCCTCTTTTGGATGTGGTGGTAGGTTAACACCAATATAGTGCTAGGAAGAACTTGATATGCCGTATGATCATGCATGTTTTACTTCTCTTCTGCTCAATTGTTGTTTGTGTGCTACTTTGCTCTACTTGTGTGCTCCATTGATTTGCTGCTTCAACTCTTACTCTTGTGCATTGCTAGGGCAAGTGGTATGCCGTGTTCATCGGTAAGGTCCGAGGGGTTTATAGTTCATAGGAAGAAGTCAGTGCACAAGTGGCATTGTATAGCAACATCACCCATAGAGGGTTCAAGACTAGGCAGGCAGCAGAAAAAGCTTACTCCGAGTGGGTGCAAAAGCACGACAGCAGTGTTGACAGTCGCAAGGTTGGATATGTCAAGGTGGATCGTCAGTTTGGGCTGAAGCTGAAGAACTTTATCATCTTCGCCCAATTCATCGCCATTGCTGTGTTGTGACGTTGTTGTGCTAGGTGTGGGTAAGCTCACCAACTAGGATATAAGATAAGCACAACATGTACGCCGTATGCAACCAAACGCCGTGTTCATGTGCCACGAGGACCAATGCAGGCAACCACACAAAATGCACTTATGTACTCCTAATGCAGGGACACTAGATGCAGGCAACCAAACAACTAGCAAATGACATATTAAGACCTGTTTTTGCTCAATCAAGCTGGGTTAAGAAGGGTATGTGATGAACTATTCATAACGGCAACCAAACACGCTCTTATTGTAGCCGTTCCTGGTTTGCCGTGTCTCCGGAAGCGTGTTCTGTTTTGTCGAGAAAAAAAAAAGCAATCGTGTTCCGTGTGATCGATCCCCTTCTCCTTCCTCTGGAACCCTAACTTAAAGGCCGCCGTACTTCATCTCATACAGATCCACCCCTATCCCCCAGCCCCGCCGCCTCATGGAAAGCGTCGACGCGTCCACCGGGGCCTCCTCCTCCCACCGCCCCAACTCCAACTGGGCGATGATCGACACGTCCACCGGCGTCGACTCCTCCCACCGCCAGGCGATGCTCGACGCGCCCACCGGGGTCTCCTCCTCCCACCGCCCCAACATCGACGCGTCCACTGGCGTCTCCTCCTCCCACCGTCCCAACTGGGTTATGCTCGACTCCCACGTTCGTCTGAATTACGGTACTACCGCTCATCTTGATGACTGCGAAGACACGTATGCCGAAAGTAAGAACTCCATTGGCGAGCCCGTTGGCATCTGGTTCCGCACTGTGTCCCCCCCAGGGACCTCCCGCCTCTACCTCTTATGGATGAAGCGCGAGCGCTACAACCAGCACTGTAACAGCGAGTCATCGGGAGTGATAAGCAGACGCCTGTCTTGGTCGTACGGGGTGGAACCCCGAGTGGTGTCTGCCCACGGTAACTCCATCCTTCTGCAGCTCACCCCAAACGTGGGCCTGGGCGCCCGCACTCCAGACTTCTTCGTTTACACTATCCGCTTCCATGGGAAGCCGTTCCTCTTCCGTCTTCCTGCTTGCCTGAAAGAAATGGCAAGCGACCGCCTCTCGCATGGTGGGTTACGACACATGCTCACGATTGCTCACATTGGCCTCCTTTCCTTTGGTGAACAGTATGTGGTTGCGGACCTCCGGGTGTTACCAGTCGAAGAAGGTCATGACGCTGTTACCCCATTGGAGGCTCAGTTTTGCATTTTTCGTTCTGACAGCCCAGGTGGCTGGCCAGTGATCAGGCATGAGAAGGATCAAGACAGGGACCTGCTGTGGTGGTCAACGGACACCGTGGTGCCTTGCGACAATTTTCTATGTTATGTTGATTACCTTCGTGGTATCTTACTTGGGACTGTCCTCAACGAGGACCCTCATCTGCTTTACATCCATCTACCCGTGAAGGTTCCCATTGGTGACCCCACAGACCCTGAATTGGGCACTAGAGGGTGTCCTCATCTTTTACGAAGTGTGTGTGTCACCCAAGGAAACGTGTTGATGTTTGTCGATATTGTTTGCACCACAGTCTTCGTTGCAGGCAACCCGGAACCCGATTCTTCTAGATTTGCCGTTAGAGTGTGGAAGCTGGGGGCAGATTATATGATATGGGAAAAGATGTTTGAGTTGCAAGATTATGAGCTCTGGTCTCTTCATGGATATGCGATCTTCCACATGTCGTGCCAGAATTCCCTCTCGTGAGTATGGAGGATCCCTGTCTGCTGTACATTGTGTTGAGAGATGATGGTGATGCCAACTGTGTCGATGCCGATACATGGATTGTTTCAATTGACTTGTCCAATAAAACTGTGCAATCATCCTCTACATCTACGCAGTCATCCTCTACATCTACTGAAGTAGACGGAATTTCCAACTACTGTGATGATGGTGACATGGCGTCCAGAAACATTACTGCTGCTGATGCATTCATTCCATGTGAGTTTCCCAAGTGCATCAAAAAGGTGGATCAAACAAGGTAACTACACCTCATATGCTATTCCTCCCCCTCGTTCTTGCATACACAGGACCCCCTTTTGTTTCTTATCTACTACTGGGCAGTTGCGGCCTGCTACTATTACAGTCTTGTTGATCTTACCTCATGATCCTACATATTCATCATGTTTTCAAGGTTAGCCTTGTTAATTTAGACTATTTCACCGTTTGTGCTCTATGCTCTCTTTGTGCATCTCCTCTGTACATTGAGCTGTTGTATGCCAGTCTTTCTCCCCTGCAAGAGAACTGGTCAAATGGATTTTTTTGTGCTTCTCAAGGTTCTTTGAATGGAAGATCCATTTTACAGAGCATGCCTTGAAAAAAATCAATTACAGAGTACACATATCTTCAGTTTGCTATCCAATTTCCCACTAGAGCATTAAAGCAAGACTTACCACATGTACTTTTGTTGCACATTATATACCAAAACTGTAGGAACTAAAATATGCTCCCTCCAGTAAGCAAAAAAAGTAACCTTCTGGACATGTCTTAAGTTGAACTTTGAATACCCAACCACATATATTGTTTTGAATATATAGATTGGGAACTTGAAAACCATATTCATATATTTGTCTTGGGAAGTAATTTCAGAGTATTATAGTCTGTTGCTTGTTTTACATATCTATACTTCTATACTCCTATATAGTGTACCAGTGGAACAATGATAGGTACACCTGAAACTGTCCCCTGAATATCTTAGATGACTTGCATGCCATTGATTTACCGTATTGGACGGTGTTAAGTGCTCGAAACGCTAGACGAGTGCAACTGTACAGCCGCGAATCCCTGCATTCTTGGTCATCAATCAGTCCAATCGTACAGCTACCATTCCCTGTCCATGTGTGGTGGACAGGTTCTAGAAATTTCACTTGCATAGGTTAGCGACCTCCTGCACAGTGCACACACGATGGTGACCCCATAGTGAGAGGGAGAAGTGCACACACAACGATGCAGAGGAAGCAACAGGATAGGTTCACATAGAAGTACTGCCGTATGCATAGCCAATTAAATGAAGTATAATAATAAACGAGTATTTGTGAGACCGACCTGTGTCAAAAGATGCCTCTGGTCATGGGTGACGATCAAATATTTCCTTTTCCGATGATAGCGAATCTCAAGATGCATAAGATCACCAAAACCCAAATTAATTAGGGACAATATATTAAGTGCATGTCCATGTGTGGAAAATTTAGAATGGATTGCTTTGGATGTGATTATGCAGTGTAGTTTCCTTGAGATTTACTTGCTTGCTGCTAGGTCTAGTTTATTGCCTTGGGCCAGTCACCAACTAAGATTATTCGTTTATCCAGGAGTATCTGTTGGCTCCAAGCTAGTCAGGTAACGTGGGTGTAGGTAGGAAGATGCTAGAGTTGGCATGAGCTAGCTTTGCGTGGTCTTGTAGTACGTACAAGAGTGACACGAGTGTCTTGCAAGCGGTTTTTCTGTCGGGTGTGCGGAGATAAGGGCGGAGAGAAGAAACCGTGGCAGACAACACAAACACACCAGCCAAATAACGCGAGAAACACCAAAAGAGGCTGATGCGAGAGAGGAAGAAACAACAAAAGAGAATTGCTATGTTAATTATGGAATCCCGGCAAAACCGTACAAATGCCCAAACAGGCATTCACGACATTTATTTTTGAAGGCTTTGCCTACTGCATTCTTGCACTTCTGTGATTTGACACGAAGAATAAAAATGCTTCCATGAGTTCCCACTAAAAAGTATAAATCTCCTTTTGAAGTACCTGATAAATTTATCATAACATAGGTGCTTTAGATTCAATTCAAATGGTTTAGTATTATTTTGATACACAATAATCTGACATGCAATTCACGTAGTACAAATTACTAGTAGTACAATGGGAACTAGTGGTCAAGTTACATTTTGGACGGTATCAGTGTCCAAAACATTACATTTGTGTGAACCAGAGGGAGTACTTAGCTTGTCCAAGTGGAGGGTGCAAATTGCAACAAAATCGGAGAAAGCACCTGTACCATTTTATTTTAATGCATATTCATATATCAGTGCGTTTTCTTTTGTAGTTTAAACAATTGCATCTCTGTCCTTTTGGTTGCATGAACCATTCCTGCTTGTTTTTTCTCAACTCTTTCTAAAACTTGGTTTCCGTCCAGTAGCCAAGACATTTAGGTTTTACTTTATGGATCATTCCCGCATAATAATTCATGCTTGAATTTGTTGTGCCTAATCCATCACTTTATTCCGTCCTGATAATGTGTTGATTTTGGGAACTTATTATTAGAATATGTAATCTTGAGAAGAAAGATAGAAGACAATGTTTTCCAGATCTTTTTGGTAACTATAATCTTAGAAAGAAAGATAGAAAATAAAATATTGTTGTGTGCATCTATAGATGCAGAGACCGCGGGCAACACCTCCTTTTTATGTAAAGAAGGTTAGCTCGAAAATTGAGACCAAATGTTTAGAGCTGAGGCTGTGACCCAGTGTTGAGATTTGGAGATACATCTGCGCGTCCCTTTTAACTAGCTGATTTGCTTGCTGCCTGTTTCGCAGTCTGCTACTGGCAGTGCTGCGCAGAAACTTATAAATGATGTGCCTTCGTGCAGCACTGTAGCATTGGCACAGTGGAGTGTTTGAGAGGAGGATTCTCTCTTGATTTGGCTTCATCGCTAGTTTTCATGTCAAGGGCCACTTTGAAACACAGAATAGGAAAATCAAATGTTTTTTTACTGGAATGCAAGTGGACAATTGCAAAAACACGAGAAAATGGCCAAGAATACTTGTTTGGATGTAACATAGGGAAAAGAGAGTAAAGTTAAGTGCCTTGATCCTACTTGAATCATCAGATCTTAAAAAGCGGTTGTCATGGATGTTGACATTCTTATGGAATTGCAGCATCGATAACCCCATAGGAATTTGGTAGCTCCATTTAATCCAAGCGACATTTGTCCGAAGTTTCTATATTTCAAATAAGGCCTGATTAGTCAAAGTTGCCTTTTGTGTGGGCCTTATCTCCTTAAGCATAGGCCATACCTCGTCCTTCCTGGGACTCACTTTTAGGATTAATCTCTTGCCCAATGTCCTTGCTGTGCCAAGGATGACTGAGGCTGTTGCTGAGCTTTGCTGAGCTCCAACTGGCTGGCTATAGACCGAGGGCAGCTGCCCTGGTGCTTCACTGAGATTTGGGTTCCGAGACCTCCCTCTTCTCCACTGCCCTGTTTTTTTTGACGAAAAGGCAGGGCCACTGCTTTTCATTGCGAGTAGGAGAAATAAACAGTTACAAAAGATTAGAGAAGGGGGGAATGAGTTTAGAGATACAACAGAAATACATCAGTCTGGCTCTAGGGGTCGCTCTACAAGAGCCATTGCACGCTTTCGTCCAGCATCTACCCAGTCCTTCGCTTCTAGTTGAATCTTCTGGAACACTTGTGTGGGGCGGCAAGAACTATTTCTGAAGGTTCTATCATTTCTTTCTTTCCAGAGGTTCCACCATACCAATGCCAAAATTGATCTCCAAGATTTCGCTTTTTCCTTTCCCATGGAAGAATTTGTACGATGCCACCAGCTTACAAGGGAATCATCATCGGTTGCTGCCTAATTAGAGCTCATATTCAGCTTGCAGAGTGTCATGTGCCATACTTCCTTCGCATAAGGACAAGAAGCAAGTAGGTGGGCAGCAGTTTCTGGTTCTTGTAGGCAAAGCACACACTGCGGGTTATGGGGCCATCCTCGCTTAGCAAGGTTGTCCGCCGTTAGACATCGATCTTGCGTAGCTAGCCAAATGAAAAACTGGCATTTGGGCGGGGCATCCGAGCTCCAGGCGAGCTTCGCAAATGGTGGTTTAATGTTGGCAGTGAGAGTGGCAGCATAGGCCGAGCTGGAGGAGAACTGACCATTGCTAGTCTAGCGCCAGGTAAGTGAATCGTCATGAGCTTGAGTGAGCTGGATCGACTGCAGGTCATTCCAAAGGGTCGTGAATTGGGTGATGGACTGTTGAGTTAGGTTTCCCTTGAAATGTCTCATCCACTTTCCATCAGCAAGGGCACATCTGATGGAGATTGTTTTGATCGTGCAATGGTTGAAAAGCTCGGGGAACCTTCTGGAGAAACTTTCCCTTTGATGCCAAGGGTCAATCCAGAATTTTGTGTTGGCACCGTTTCCAATATTAAACTGCACTGATGCCTCAAAAAGAGCTCTGACCGAGGTGCTGATTGGTAGAGGTAAGCCGTGCCAAGGCCTATCAGGTTCCATCCACGACAGCCAAAGCCATCTGCATCTCATTGCCTCACTCTTTCGGGTTAAACAAGGGATTCCGAGCCCCCCAAGTTTCTTGGGCAAGCACACCTGATTCCAATTGACTAGACATTTGCCACCAGTTGCCTCATCTTTATTTGCCCAAAGGAATCCTCTGGAGCCCTTGTTAAACTTTTTTACCACCCACTTAGGGGGCTCAATGGCCAAAATCTGAAAGATAGGCAGAGCATATAAAACCGAGGTGATCAAGGCAAGTCTGCCAGCAGTGGGTAGCATTAATTTGATCCATCCAGAGGTGTTCCGCTTGAGCTTGTCAAAGATAGGTTGATAGTGAATTTTCTGGAGTCTTGTAAAGCTTAGGGGCATCCCAAGGTAAGTGACAGGGAACTCCTTGATTGGGCATTGCAGGATCATGGCCAGCTGATGGATATCAATGTTATCACACCGGATGTAGCATAAATTGCTTTTGCTGAAGTTAGTCCAAAGGCTGGTTGCATTTCCAAATACTTCCAAGATCATCTTCACCGTTGTGATTTCTTGTGGGTTGGGCTTGACAAAAATCATCACATCATCGGCATAAAGGGAGGCTCGCAATGTTGGTAGGTTTCTTCCAAAGGGAGGTAATACTTTGGCAGAGACAGCACGCCTCACCAATGCATCGAGAATGTCCATAACTAGCACAAACAGGAGCGGAGACAGCGGGTCGCCTTGCCTTAGGCCCTTTCGGTGTATAGTTATGTCAGTGAGCTCCCCATTGACAAGGACTCTGGTTGAAGACGAGGCGAGCATGGAGGCGATCCAGTTCCTCCAAGTTTGGCTAAACCCTTTGGCCGCAAGGACCTCCAACAAAAATTCTCAAGAGACACTATCAAATGCCTTTTCGATGTCTAGCTTGAGCATAATGGATGGAATCTTCTTCAAGTAGAGGGACCTGACCATGCCTTTGACAAACATAAAGTTGTCGTGAATCGCTCTTCCTTTGATGAAAGCACTTTGCGAAGGCAATACTAATTCCTTCAGCCTTGGTTGTAATCTTCGTGCAAGAATTTTCATGACTAGCTTTGCGAAGAAGGTGAGCAGACTTATAGGCCTATAATCTTTGGCTTCAGCAGCATCAGCCTTTTTCCTGCTGAGAATCAACGTGTCATTATTTAAGTTGGCAAGGTTCGCAATGTTCATCCCTTCAAAAGCTTTGATTGCACACATTATGTCATTTTTTATTATATCCCAGCAATTCTGGAAAAACAGTGCCGTGTAACCATCGGGGCCGGGTGCTTTTCTGGGGTTCAGATCCATAACAGCAGCTCTCACTTCATCTTCCGAGAAGGGTCCGTCAATACTGCTTAAATCAATAGGGTTGATGCCAAGAGCAGCAAAGTTTATGCAGCAGCCTCTTTGAGTTCTAGAACCCAAAACCGAGGAGAAATGCTCCCAAACAGCGTGCAATTTCTCTTCTTGGCTAGTGACAACTGCCCCATTGTGCAGCAAATTTAGCACAAAATTCTTTTGTCGTCTTGCCGAAGCTTTTGCTTGGAAGAAGGAAGTGTTGGCATCTCCATCTCTCAACCAATCAATTCCAGAGCGTTGTCTGCTGTGAGCACGCTGAACAGCTGCAATACCAAGCAGATTCATCTTCAGGGCTGCCCTTAACCGTCTCTCACCGTCAGATAGATCCCTTTCATCTAGGGCGGCGTCCAACTGTCCAATAAGATCACTAGAAATTGTTGCACGGAGCTTGAGGTCTCCGATGTGAGCAGTGCTCCACTTTCTTAAGGCTCTGGCCATTCTTGTGAGCTTGCAGTGCAGTCGTAGATACGGGTCCGAGCAATTGGTTGGTTGTGCCCAACAGTCAAGTACAAGCTGATTGAACCCCTCGAACTTTACCCAATAATTGTCAAATCTGAAGTGTCTTGGAGGCTTGAAGGAAACATCAGTGGAGAGCAGCAATGGGCAGTGATCAGACATGTCTGTGGCAAGGGAAGCAAGTAGACAACAAGGGTGTGCTGTCATCCATGGATCATTATAGAGCACCCTGTCCAACTTCACTTTTGTTGCAATTTGCTGTTCGTTGGTCCAAGTATATTTTCTGCCATGGAGGTACATGTCTCTAAGCTCCAGCTCATTAATAAATCTCCTAAAAGCTGCCATCATTCTTTGATTTATATTCATGTTGTTCTTGTTCGAAGCATCAGCAATAAGATTGAAGTCACCAATGAAAATGCAAGGAAGATTGGAATGACACAATGGTCTTAGATCATCTAAGAAATTTAGCTTGTCAGCATCAGACTGAGGTCCATAGACTGTGACTAATCTGAACTTAGTATCTGTCAGCCTCCAACAGCAATCGACGGCAATGAAAGATTTCTGCTGAGCAAGGAGGTTTATATCAACCACATCGGGGTCCCAAGCCACAATTAAACCACCTCTAGTACCCAAAGCAGGCTCGAATAAGAACTCTGTGTACTTTGGACCACAGACTTGACTAATGATCATACTGTCAACCACTGCTAGCTTCAACTCTTGCAGGCAGATAATTGCTGGGCTATGCAACAGTACAACATTTCTGACCACCCCACGACGGGCAGGGTTGTTAAGCCCTCGAACATTCCATGCTAAGATATTTGCGCTAATCATAAGAACTCAATCGACAGAAAACAACAACAACAACAACAGAAACAGAGCAGCATCAGGTACGCCGCCCCTTCCGGGCGTTCCTAACGGAGGCAGACTTGGCCAGAGC
Organism: Triticum dicoccoides; assembly: GCF_002162155.2. Lineage (NCBI taxonomy): Eukaryota > Viridiplantae > Streptophyta > Magnoliopsida > Poales > Poaceae > Triticum > Triticum dicoccoides. Next base: position 257,189,310 of record NC_041392.1, on the reverse strand, counting down.
AGAGAGGGCATCGATTTGCCTGTCAGTCAGAGGCTTCTTGAAGGTAAGCTTGTACCTCTCGAGGGTCTCCTCCTCTTCTTCCTCTCCAGGCTCGGCAATGGCGAGCCCTCTCTTTCCGACAAGGACTCGTCGGGCCAACCGCAGCGAAGTGTTGCCCCCTCCACTGAGGGCCTCCTTCCTTCCCTGCAGTCTGTAGCTACGCCTGGTCGCCGTTGCTGGTGGGCGTCGGGCGCGCCTTTGCTTGGTCAACGACGGAGGGGATCTGGGTCCGGCAAGAAGCGGCGCTGAAACAGGGGAAGTCATGTCCAAGAGGAATTGCTGGACGGGGTGAGGTGGCGATGATGGGTCAAGAGACGTCGTAGCATGCTGGTCGATAGCACCGCTTTGGTCCAGCACAAGGCAGCAGGCCGTGGTGGATTCAGCACAGCCCATCTGGGCGGCAAGGATTCTCGGCCCAACAGACGGGCCAGGCTCGGCGTTGCGGTTGACCATGGGCGGCGACTGGTCGTGGGTATCGCATGCAGCAGGTCGCAGCACCCCATCCGTCGTCAGGTCGTTCGTCTCCACGCCTGCCGACAGGGCATGGGCAGCAGGGGTATGGTGCAGATCGGCATCCAAAAACACAGGGGTCTCAATCGAGGAGCTTATCATTGGCAGGGCAATCTGCCTTTCATCCTTGTCACCTTGTTTGGTGGCCGTGGCATCAACATTAGCATGCAGCTCCTGTGTTGGCTCAGGTTGCGGCAGCTCCATCACGTGGCCCCGAGTCGCCGCCGCGTCGTCAGCAGCCGAGGGAACGGCGTCAACTCGTGCACGGCCACATGCTAGCCATCAGAGGTTGCGACGGCCACAGAGTTGACGCCGTTAGCGTGCACGGTCAGCGTGCCTGACACGTCGGTAGACGCATCACAGGCGCGGTGGTGGCCGCTACCCCCACCACCCCGTCCATGAGCTTGGCGGCGCGCCTGCGCCTGCTGGAAACGCCGGAAGTCGTCATCCGCGAAGCCACGCGCCCATGGCACCGGGTGCACGTCTGGCGGCGGGCCATCGTCATTGTCATCTTGTTCGTAGCGATCACCGCGAGGTCCAGAACGCCTCGCCGCCCCAGCCGGCCTGGCAGGGTGGTAGGCTACTGAGTCCATATGAACGAGGACCTTGTGGTGTAGCAGCCGCGGGGCATGGTCGGTGCAGGCGCAGGTTTCGTCCATGCCGCCGTCTTCCGAGAAGCCCACCGGCACCGAGATGTGCGCCAGCGGATTTGAGCACGGCCTAGGCTTGCCGCGCACCGTCAGAGTGGCAACCGTGGGCACCTCCGCCAGGTCCTCGACCCATGCCGTGGCCACAAAGTAGGAGAGGTCTTCCTTCTCGAGCGTTTCAGTGGCGATGCGGTAGATGAGGCACTTCGGCAGCATCCTTTGGACCCTGTTGATGGACCAGGCGTGCGGCGGCAGGTCCTCCAGAAACAGGCGCACGCTGTATCGGTTGGCACGATAGGAGGCGAAGGAGAGGCCAGTCCAACGCCGCACGAGGATAGGGACGCCATGGAAGTGCAGCATGTTCTTCTCGGCAACGGCACGGAACCACCGGTCGTTGAAGAAGCGGACGAAAAATCCGTCCTGGTGGAGGGACACCTGGAACGCGGAAGGAGGGGCTTCCGGGAACTCCGCGGTGATGCTGTCTGCGATGTTCGCCGGCACAAGGGCGGGGCGCATGCCGGCGACGATGAGCATGAGGGCGGACCCTCGGAGCCGCGCCTCCTCGGCTTCCATCTCCTCATCTTGATCGACGAGGCACTTCGTCCTCCTCGCCCTGCATGCGGCCGCGGCCAGCAGTTCGCCAACGTCCATTGCTGGCGCCGCTCCGGAAGCAGGTACCGACGCCACGGGGGCAGTAACAGTGGGAACGTGGCAGGGAGGAGGGAAACAGAGGCGCGAGTGCATGGGGGCGCGGGTGGAAACCGGATGCTCCGGCGGGAAAATCAGCCGAGAAAGAACCGTAGGCTGGGCCCGGAGGCGAGGTGGAGGCGGTGAAGGATTGTCGAGCTCGGAGAGAGGCACACGGGGCAGGTGCTTGCGGTGGCAGAAGCGAGCCGTGTGTCGCTCTCGGAGGCAGTGGAGGCAGCGAGTTGGGTTGCGGCAAGCGGCCACCTTGTGGTTCTTGTCAAGACATCTGAAGCGACGGCCGAGGAGGTCGAGCTTATAGCCGCCAGCACCATTACTGTCGGCCGCAGAGCAGCGTTGGTGCGCCTTGAATGCGTCCTCTTGAGAGGGAAGTGCGCACCCATGCCGTCCGGACTTGCGACCGACCACTTGCCAACCCTCAGCATCAGCCATGTCGTGGGGCGGCAAGGTGCGGCCATGCTCATGAATGCACGGCGCAGGCGCATGGCCGAACTGGTGTGCTGGTGGCGCCACAACCAAGGAGAGCAGTCGCGGCCTCGCCGGGGCAGGCGGAGCGTCTGCCGCAGCCGCAGCAGGAGGCAGCCTGACCACCTCAGCGAAGGACGCACGCGCAAGCATCCGAGGCGAGGATAGCGGAGTGCCATCAATGTTGGACGCCGGCTCAGACAAAGAAACACGCTCCCCAGATTCCGCCGATCCGGGGGAGTAACTCGGTCCACCAACCTCGAAACTGGGCCGTGACTGCGGAGGAGTGGCTGCCATGCCCAAAGCGGAGCAAGGCAGGGGGGGAGCCGGTGGGGACCTGCACCTGGGTGGCGCAAGCACGGCTACGCCGCGGCCAAGGTGGCCGGCGGCGCGAGAGCTAGGAGGGCGAGGACTGTGGTCTATACATGTAACGCTGTGGCACAATCCTGTGGACCTGAGAAACCTGTGTAGGACTGCCCTGGTGCTTCAGTGAGATTTGGGTTCCGAGACCTCCCTCTTCTCCTTTGCCCTGGTGCTTCAGTGAGATTTGGGTGCCGAGACCTCCCTCTTCTCGTCGAGCTGCTGAGCACTATCCCATTTGATTTTGTGTACATATATGTAATATCACATCAGGTACATGAATATGCACGACAGTTGAGCTCCTTATTTCGTCAATATTTCTGTTATAAATTATTATATCCGTACAAAAATAAACAAGGTGATTTAAGCATAAAACACTGTTCCACTTTCCTTTCTCATTTGACTATCTTTGTCTTCAGGTAAACATCAGAAAATTAAGTTTTATTCACCAACCAATAGAACTGGATGTCTGAACTGATGGTGAAGGTTGGGCAATCCACTATACTTTGACATGACAACACCCCTCTCATGTGGCTTTCATGTGTAAACGTGGGCAGAAAGGGGACAAACAAAATTTTAGTAAGTTTCATGCACCAACTTTTATTATAAACTAAAAATCTGAAACTGTAGGGATGGTTACTTCGACAAAAATGACTATCTTAGCATTTAGCTAGTTAATTGGCAGCCTGACCATGAAAGTTGTTCAATAAAATAGTTGCATGGTAACATAACTTACTATGTTTTTTTAAAAAGGGTTAACTACTATAATGGTGAAGTGCTCGAGGATCTTGTACATAAAGGACAATGCTCATTATTTTACTCTGGTGGTTCGTGTTAACTGCTAACTTATCGGAAGCACCTCATGAGCTTTAAACCCGGATTGTTAACGATTTCCATTATGATGTTTTGACTGCTTATATATTGTTATGATATGATCAGTGTGGGGACATTGATTTATATTTAAAGATAAATACATGATGAGCTTGCTCTTTTGTGTGTGTAAATGAACTCACTGAACTATGTAATTTTCAGGAAGAAGAAGAATGGTTGGTGATCCTGGTTGTATTTTTGGATGGACGGAACCAACCGAAGTATTGTGCTTGGAATACCATGGACACACTAGTTAAAGTTGTCCATTTAGTAATAGTCCATTCAGGATGTTGCTATAATGACTTTTCTGTTGAACATCTAGCCGTATTGGTTGATATCCTCGTTAATTTATCTCTCTGCGACCGGGGAAGTGATATCTACTCCCTCCGTTCGGAATTACTTGTCGCGGCCGAGCTATCTGCAGGCCGGAATCAGCTCCGTCAGTGCTCGTCGCGATCCATGCCAAGCAGGTATCCAGCTACTGTATTTTGTAGAAGAGGCTGCTCCATGATGCCCGTATTTGCTAGCGATTAAAAAGTGCGGGCTGAAGTATACTAGCAGGCGCAAGAGTGCTGCCCAGTTGCATCTCTTGTCACGCGCATCATGCCAAAGACACATGTACACCGCACGGCATTGAGTCCGTCAACATATGCCAGGTTGGCTACAGTAAAAAATTATGCACTATTTACCCACCGCACTAATTTTGCTGGCAAATATGTTTATGCACTACCTTCTCTCAAAGTCATGCTCTTTTAAACAGGTACTCCCTTCATACAAAAAGCTTGTCCCTTAAATAGATGTATCTAGCACCCAGTTAGTGCTAAATACATTCATTTGAGCGACAAACTTGGGACAAGGTTTTTCGGACAGAAGGAGTAACAATCAGACACCCCTCATGTGATACATATTTAAGTACATGTTGGCCAACCTTGCACAGATACTACAACTCGTTCAATCTATGATCATTTTTCACACAGTATGAGCAGCACTGCCCTAGTGAAAAAAATGCATTCGGATATTTTGTCTTTTTACTAGCGGTTTATTATAGACACCCCCCACACACGCACACGCGCGCGAATAATTCCATTACCAATTGAACCATACATCCTAATTTGGTTCTTTGATGCCATACCATAATCACACCTCACATCGACCTCTTGGCACTCCACTAACTAGAATTTTGCAGATGTGAAAATTCCAAGAAATTCCCATATGTTATACTCGCAAGGGCACAAGATAAATCACACACACGGAATCATATTTTATTGTCAGTCCTCTAGCAAAGACTGAAAACTGATCAACTATCCATGCTCTTCAATTTTTCAGCCAATCAAAAATAATACCCCATTGTCCTAATCATTTAAATTAAGATGCACCCTACCATTTTTTATGGTGGCAGTTTTATCAGATGAAGATGGAAAAATAATTATTCTATTTTTATGTTTTACATCATATTTATTTTTAACCAGATAAAATAAGATGCATTCTACCTGGTGTCGTCAGATTTTATTTTAAAATCAATTATACGCACCATGTTCGTCACTGATTTTATTTTTATTTTCTAACTAGCACCGTGTTAAGTTGTAAGAAGATTGGTAGCAAAAACCGTTTTGGGGGTTCATAGCATCACACTAGCTGAGATTCCCCGCACACCCAACCGAGTCCCTATATTAGAACAAGTATAAATTTTGACACTCCTGAAGAATTCCATTCAATCCATGGTTTAATCGCTCCTGTGTAGTGTGCCAGAGAAAGTGGACGACTGGAAAAAGGTAAACCTGTGCATCGCCTCCCAACAAATGTAAATGACTTGTATCATCGCCTTCATACCATTTAATTTAATGACACATCAGCCAGGCTCTCTGGCGCCGTATGTGGAAAATTCAAATCTGGCCAGGAGGCACATCATGTACTTGACATCTCCACCCAAACGGAGGCCCATGTACAAATCTAGCACACCGGCCAATGGCATCTGTGTATTCCCAGTTAATAGCTAGCCGTATATGCATTGCAAATACAGGCTTCACACATCACATCGTCTCAACACATGGCCTAGATAACGGCATGCAGGTAGCTCGGCCTCCAAAAGGCCTCACTCCGAACGGAGGGAGTACTACTGTTATGCTATTCATGCTTTTTTGTTTTGGTTCTCTACGTTTTCATGTCAGCACTTCATTTTTTTAATCGTAAAACAGTATGAGTGGCTCGTAGTGAGGGGTGTATATTAATATAGGGGGAAGCGCACTTTTGGCTCTGGGCGGCGCATGTCCCTGTATCCTGTCCGTCTGCAGGCGCTTTGACATATGCAGATAAAGTAGTGTTTTTTTAGGTGTTCAAAAAAAAGTAGTGTTTTTAGTTAAAAGAGTTTTTATTCTTTACACAAATAAGCATACAGAGAAATATGGTAGTATCAGTTCAGGCAGCACAACGTCAGAGAAATAATAGCCTGTTTGGATGGAGGCCATACAGGCAGCTCCTTGCCCAGGCAACAATCTCAGCCTCAGGCTTGAGAAATCCAATGCCTTAGATTCCTGCTTGAGTCAGGCAGCTTTCTCAGGAAGCAAACCAAACAGGCCATAAATGAGCAGTCAATCAAAAGCCACACATTAATGCCTCGACTAATCAGTCAACATGCAAGCTTGCTCTTGCTTGCTGCTTGTCTTACAGGGTGAATGCCTCGACTAATAAATGACCCATTCCACTGCATGCGTGTGACGTCCCAAGACCGATGCTCGAGAATAGTTCCATATGTTCTGGGTTTTTCCGTGTGTTTCTTTTGTGCCTGCCCTTTTATTTTTACATTGCATCATGTCATCATGCCATCATCTCATAAATCTTTTGCAACTCAACTAAATAAATGGCATGTATCTTTGATCCATTTAAACCGAGGGAATTCACATGGTGATTCTCTTTATAACATATCCTCCCAATATTTAGGGAGCTATATAAAACCATTCCATTGTTTTGGAATTCACCTTAACACACTTGCATATTAAATCCCTTGGCATTTTTCTTCTTCAAGTGTTGACTCTCTAACCTTGCCTTATATTTCTTTCATCATTTTTCGGAGCTCCACCTAAATTCTCAACATTTTGGGCACTTTGATAAACCTGTCCCAGATCAAATCTTTTGAATTAAATTTAAAGGAATTTGAATTTACTCTTTCAAACTTGACATTTTCTATTTTTCCCGACCATGCACATTTTTCTGAGTCCATAAAAATTACCCCCGTGCCCAAATTCTTCCTCTAACCTTCTCTTCTCTCTTTTCCCTTCTTTTATTTCTTTGTTTTTTTTGTAAAGAGAAGGAGATGGGAGAGAGAAGTGCCCGGCTGGGCCTCCCAGCCCAGCTGCAACCTGCCAAGCAGGCGCCATCCCCGCGGCCCACCTAGGCCTAGCGGCCTCCAAGGCCCAGCAGGGCCCCGCTACAGTCCCTAACCCCTAGGCCCAGCATCTCCCCTCGCTACCCTCTCCCTCGAACTCCTTCCCTCCTTCCCTCACCGCCGCCAGAGCCATCTCCTCGATCCCCCTCGCTCTCTCCTCTCACCTTCTCTCTCGCACTCACAGAGAGCAGCCCGATCCCCATCGCCATCAGCTCGAGCCTCCTTCCTCCTCGATCCGGCCCGCCGCCGGCGCCCTGCAGTTGTCGTCGTCTTGCCGCTATGCTGCACCCCACCTCCATGGCCGCCGCGCCCCGCCTCGACGCCCGGATGCCACTTCGCGCCGCCGCCCGACCCTGCTGGTCGAGCTCGTCGACTCGCGGCCGAGTCCTCCTCCTGCGCCACACCTGCAGTCAGAAAAGGGAGGGAGAGCTCCACGCGCCGTTCACTTCTCTCCCTCAACACCCATCTCTCCCTCTCGGCCATGGCATCACCACCCTCGAACCGCCCCCTTCGGCCTCGACTCCGGCGAGCGCCGCGCCCTGCCAACTCTTCTCCGCACGAAGCCTCCCCTCTGCTTCCTCGTTCCTTTGCCTGAGCACCATACATTTTTGGTTCAGCCATGGATGGCCGGCTCTGCCAAGTTCCCCGCTGCCACATCGTGGCCTTGCCCTCCTCCCGTGCTCGACGCCGCGGCCACACACGAGGGCGCCTCCTCCCGCCTGCGCCTCTCTCTCCAGCATGGCCGCCCTAGGCTCCTTAGGAAGCCGCGCCGCCCGCCTCTGGCCATGGCTCCGGCGAGAACCGGGCAGCCCCACACCAGAGCTGTCGTTCCTGCTGCTGCCGTGTTTTCCCGTGACAAACGAAACGGGCACGCCGCCTCCCTGCCATGGTGCTGCCTTGTTTTGGTTCGCTAAGGTCCGCACCGAAACATCGTCACGGTCGACTACGTTTTGCTGTCCCGACTGGAACCATCAAGTACTCGAGACACAATGGCGCCAAGTACCAATACGAACATGAACGACGACTACCATCGATTGTGTACAACTACCGCCGTCGTGGTTTTCGAGAAGACGTCGTGAGCCTCTATTTCCACTACCGCCGACGCGTACCTCTCCGTTGCCGTGGGTTTCGTCAAGTCCAACGGTGAACCCCGAAGTCATCGGATCCGTCAAGTCCAACAACGACTATGTACAACTATCGGCGACCACGAACGTCTACGAAACATGTACCACGACCATCGCGGAAGACCCCGTGGACATCAAGTTCCGTGTCGTGACCCCGAACATCTACGAAGCGAGAACGACTACTTCCACTACCGCCGTCGCGAGAACGCCTACTTCCCTCTACGAACTTGATCCGTTCCGAAAAGTCTCACCTCGAAGGTATAACCCCGAGACGACGCCCGTGAACGAATGAATGCATGTGGGATGAGATGCACCCTTTGTCTGCACCGTGTTCGTTTTGTCACTCATTTCCATGCCACTAACTCGTGGGACCCCCGGAATCCGGGAGCGCCCCACCATCTTTTGCACGCATCGGCACCCTTCTCCTTTGCATCGGTGTCTCAATCGAGTTACCGGAACCGGAACACTGCCGTGGTACCGTTTTCGTTATCGTTGCCGTGGCACCCCTTTCCTTTCCACCACGGTGACAAATGCTTCATAATGCTCTTGTCAAATTTTTAATAAAAATTGCATAAACTTGTTCATGTCATCCGCATCATGACAGCAACAATTAAAATGTTTAAATTGTTGTTGCAATATATTACTAATGCATATGGGGATTTACCGGATTCGTTATTTGTTATACCCGGCCCCATTTAAATTGTTTAGATGGTATAGTTTTGTTATGCCTCTCCTCTTGCCATGTTAACCAACATTTAATATTTTTGAGTACCTAACCGAGAGAGAACTAAATAATTAATGTGGTGTTCCATCAATATGCAACTCGTTGCATATTGAGCTCCACTTAATTTGTAGGATTGTGTGTGCTCTTTGCCATGCCATGCCTCTTTAATCCGAACATGCATCATACTTGGTTGTGCATCATGCCATGTTTATGTGTTGGTTGTTTACTATGTTGTGTGCTTCTTTCCGGTGTTGCTTCTTCGGGTTGGTTCCGGTAACGTCGTGATTGTGAGGACCCGTTCGACTACGCCCGTTTGTCTTCTTCATGGACTTGTTCTTCTTCCTTGCGGGATTTCAGGCAAGATGATCATACCCTCGAAATCACTACTATCTTTGCTTTGTTAGTTGCTCGCTCTTTTGCTATGCCTATGCTGCGATACCTACCACTTGCTTATCATGCCTCCCATATTGTTGAACCAAGCCTCTAACCCACCTTGTCCTAGCAAACCGTTGTTTGGCTATGTTACCGCTTTGCTCAACCCCTCTTATAGCGTTGTTAGTTGCAGGTGAAGATTGAAGTTTGTTCCTTGTTGGAACATGGAGATGATTGTTCCTTGTTGGAACATGTTTACTTGTTGGGATATCACAATATATCTTATTTAATTAATGCATCTATATACTTGGTAAAGGGTGGAAGGCTCGGCCTTATGCCTGGTGTTTTGTTCCACTCTTGCCGCCCTAGTTTCCGTCATATCGGTGTTATGTTCCCGGATTTTGCGTTCCTTACGCGGTTGGGTTATAATGGGAACCCCTTGACAGTTCGCTTTGAATAAAACTCCTCCAGCAAGGCCCAACCTTGGTTTTACCATTCGCCTCCTAGCCTCTTTTTCCCTTGGGTTAGGCCAGCCCAAGGGTCATCTTTTTTTTAACCCCACCCGGGCCAGTGCTTGTCTAAGTGTTGGTCTGAACCGAGTAGACTGCGGGGCCACCTCGGAGAAACTTGAGGGCTGGTTTTACTCGTAGGATGTCTCATCCGATGTTGCCCTGAGAACGAGATATGTGCAGCTCCCATCAGGATGTCGGCGCATCGGGCGGCTTTGCTGGACTTGTTTTACCATTGTCGAGGATGTCTTGTAGTACCGGGATACCGAGTCTGATCGGAATGTCTCGGGAGGAGGTCTATTCCTTCGTTGACCGTGAGAGCTTGTGATGGGCTAAGTTGGGACACCCCTGCAGGGATTTGAACTTTCGAAAGTCGTGCCCGCGGTTATGGGCAGATGGGAATTTGTTAATGTCTGGTTGTAGATAATTTAAACCTTAACTTAATTAAAATGCATCAACCGCGTGTGTAACCGTGATGGTCTCTTTCCGGCGGAGTCCGGGAAGTGAACACGGTGTTGGAGTTATGCTTGACGTAGGTGGTTTTGGGATCACTTCTTGATCATACTTTTATCGACCGTGCTTTGCCTTCTCTTCTCGCTCTCATTAGCGTATGTTAGCCACCATATATGCTAGTCGCTTGCTGCAGCTCCACCTCATACCTTTACCTTACCCATAAGCTTAAATAGTCTTGATCGCGAGGGTGCGAGATTGCTGAGTCCTTGTGGCTCACAGATACTTCCAAAACCAGCTTGCAGGTGCCGATGAGTCCGTGCAGATGACGCAACCAAGCTCAGGAGGAGCTCAATGAAGATCTTGTCCTTTGTGTTGTTTTGTTCTAGTTGTTCAATAGTGGAGCCCAGTTGGGGTCGATCGGGGACCTTGTCGCATTTGGGGTTCTTCTTTTATTTTGGTTCCGTAGTCGGACCTTGATTGTATCTGGATGATGTAATGTTTTATTCATGTAATTGTGTGAAGTGGCGATTGTAAGCCAACTATGTATCTCTTTCCCTTATTATATTACATGAGTTGTGTGAAGATTACCTCACTTGCGACATTGCTTTCAATGCGGTTATGCCTCTAAGTCGTGCTTCGACACGTGGGAGATATAGCCGCATCGAGGGCGTTACAATGCGGCTAAATCCACTTTGTATTAAGGCTGTTTTTTTAGAGTACGCAAATTACGTACCATACCTTTATAGAAGAGGTAATTGCAAGTACAAGATAACTATCACTCGCTGCGAACAACGAGCGTAGCAAGAACTCCACACCCAGGCAAGTCCAAAGGATAACCATTGACAACACCACAACTACAAAGCAAAAGGGCTTGTCCAAATCAGAAAACCTCGCTGCATCTCAACCGTTGTCGATCACCTCCGAAGAACATCATCTCCCACCGAGCTTCTCTTGTCGACGCACCCCCCCTTTGTGCCTAAAAGGAGATGGCAAGAGGATGGCAAGACTCAATCCGTCCTGAGAAAGGCTCCGTCTTGGATTCACCAACAGCGGTCGTACATTGCGCTAAAGAAGATCGATCATGGACGACAGTGATCGCCGGAGGAGTGCAACATAGACCTCCAAATCATGTCTCCAAGCACGATGCACCCACCAGAAAGACGATGTCGACGCCGCCACCATCGTGCCGATCCATCACCGAATCTAGGCTTTCGCCCGAAGATACCTACCCACACCAAGTGAGCGAGGGAGATGGTGACACGCCTCGGTGACACCTCCAAGGAGGGGAATGACACCCACGGGTGCCATCGCCACCGGCCTGACAAGAACCGGACAAGATTTTCATCCGTATGGCCACACATCTCCACACCTCCGAGGCTTGAGGTAGCACTGTCCATGAAGCCTCGTACCGCCGCCACCGTAGCCCCTTGCTGTCGAAGCTGCACTGCTATGGACCGCCAACACCCCACACAGTTGAGAGAAAGCGGCCCAAACTCCACCAACAACCCAGGCGAGGAGCAACAGCCTCCAACCACCTCGGGCAAGGACTAGAGCCACCGCGACGGCCGTCACCCGCTCCAGGGGACAGCCACGCAGCTGACCGACCCCTCAGGCCCAGATCAAAATCTAGATCTGACCCGCCCCATCTCGCAGCAACTCTAGCGTCGGCTCCACCAGAAAAGCACCACCGCACGCTCACAGTGTTGGGGAACGCAGTATTTCAATTTTTTACTTACGATCACACAAGATCTATCTAGGAGATGCATAGCAATGAGAGGGGAGAGTGTGTCTACGTACCCTCGTAGACCGAAAGTGGAAGCGTTTAATAACGCGGTTGATGTAGTCGAACATCTTCACGATCCAACTGATCCAAGCACCGAACGTATGACACCTCTGCGTTCAGCACACGTTCAGCTCGATGACGTCCCTCGAGTTCTTGATCCAGTTGAGGCCGAGGGATAGTTTCGTCAGCACGATGGCGTGGCGACGGTGATGATGATGTTACCAGCGCAGGGCTTCGCCTAAGCACTACGACGATATGACTGAGGTGTCTAACTGTGGACGGGGCACCGCACATGGCTAAGTGAAGACTTGATGTGCCTTTTGGGTGCCCCCTGCCCACATATATAAAGGAGGGAGGGAGAGAGGCCGGCCCCCTAGGGGCGCGCCAAGAGTATGGAGTCCTACTAGGACTTCCAGGTCCTAGTAGGAATCCCTTTCCTTTTCAGAGTAGGAGAGAAGGAAAGAGGGAAAGAGAGAGGGAATAGGAAAAGGCAAGGGGGCGCCGCCCCCTTCCCCTAGTCCAATTCGGACCCATGGGGGGCACCTCCCCTTGGCCTGCCTCCTCTTTTCCCGTATGGACCAATAAGGCCCAGGTACTCCGAAAAATACCCGAATCACTCGGAACCTTTCCGATGTCTGAATATAGACTTCCAATATATCGATCTTTACCTCTCGACCATTTCGAGACTCCTTATCATGTCCGTGATCTCACCCAGGACTCCGAACAAACTTCGGTCATCAAATCACATAACTCATAATACAAATCGTCATCGAATGTTAAGCAATCGCATAACAACATACGTCATTCCCTTTGTCATCGTTATGTTACTTGCTCGAGATTCGACCATCGGTATCATCATACCTAGTTCAATCTCATTACCGGCAAGTCTCTTTACTCGTTTCGTAATGCATCATCCCGCAACTAATTAGTCACATTGCTTGCAAGGCTTATAGTGATGAGCATTACCGAGAGGGCCCAGAGATACTTCTCCGATACACGGAGTGACAAATCCTAATCTTGATCTATGGCAACTCAACAAACACCATCAGAGACACCTGTAGAGCATCTTTATAATTACCCAGTTACGTTGTGACGTTTGATAGCACACAAAGTGTTCCTCCGGTATTCGGGAGTTGCATAATCTCATAGTTAGAGGAACATGTATAAGTCATGAAGAAAGCAACAACAATAAAACTAAATAATCATTATACTAAGCTAACAGATGGGTCCTGTCCATCACATCATTCTCTAATGATGTGATCCCGTTCATCAAATGACAACACATGTCTATGGTCAGGAAACTTAACCATCTTTGATTAACGAGCTAGTCAAGTAGAGGCATACTAGGGACACTTTGTTTTGTCTATGTATCCACACATGTATCAAGTTTCCGGTTAATACAATTCTAGCATGAATAAAAAACATTTATTATGATATAAGAAAATATAAATAACAACTTTATTATTGCCTCCAGGGCATATTTCCTTCACACAGACGCGGAGGCGGCCAACCGCCCGCCAGGATCTCCTTCCTGGCTGGGCCTCCTCAGCGCCGCCGCCACTAGTTCGCGCTGACACACCACCCTGCTGCTCCTCTTTGCAGCCTACCCCACTGGGCACCGCCGCTCCTCCGCGCTCCCGACGTGCGCCGCTGAGATCTCGCGCCTTTGACCACATCACCGCAGCCCCTCTGATGTCTCGCCTCCGCGCGAAGGGGGGGGGGGCGTCGGGGCATGCCACCAGCACCCGCCACCTTCGATGACCGGGCGCGACCGCCACCTCCGACGCCGGCGGCGGCAGCGGCCGGGGAAGGAGATCAGGGCCCTCTTTTTTCTAGGGTTTGGAGGTCCTACGGAGCCGCACGCGCGTGTGACTCGGGAGGAAGGAAAAAGAAAAGAAAAATACTGGTCATAGTGGAGAGTTGTTAGACTAGTCACAATGGGTAGTAACTTAGACTAGTAACATACACATGTTGTTACTACCTCTATAGTGGGGAGTAACATATGTGTGGTGTCATGCAACACTTTATTTATTAGGTTGTAGACTCATTTTATCTTGGTATGTGTGATGTTACAATAACTAGCTATGTTACCACATGCCTCTCTTTTCTCATTAATTATTTGCCACATCATCTATTTTGCCTAGAGATGTGTGATGTTACCACCTATGTTACTCCTACTGTGGGTAGTCTTACTAGTCTACGTTACTACTTTTATAGTGGGTAGTGTCATATGTATGGTAACTGGTAACATAGATGTGTTCATTTATTACTTTGTAGACTCATTTTGTATCGGGTAGCGTTATGTCATGGTACTCCCTCTGTCTAGGTGTGTCAGACATATTACGTTACTCTATTTGTCTCTCTTCTTATTAATTACTTGCCATCTCATCATTTTTGCTCATGTGGCATCTATGTTACTACTTATGTTACTCCCACTATGACCATCCTAAAAGAACAAACCGCAACAAACAACTGACAAACGAGGCGATTTTTTAGTACAAGTATGTTGGCTAAAAAATGTTTCATTTCGGAAAACAAAGCGAAAGTATTTCGGCTATATTAGTCGTCTGATGATTAATTAGAGCAAAAATGAGGCAATTAATGTTGGGGAACATAGTAATTTCAAAAATTTCCTACGCACAAGCAAGATCATGGTGATGCATAGCAACAAGAGGGGAGAGTGTTGTGACGTCTGGATAGTTAAGCTACAGTAACCCTCTATTAATGATGCCATGTCACCGCTATCACTGTAGTTAAACCCGCGTTAGTTTAAAAATCGATTCGAAATTGAAATTTAAAATAAAGTCAAGTTATTATTTCTTTAATCGGTAAAACAAAAATGTTCGGTGGGTTGCAAAAATTCACTAACTAATTTTGATGAATAATCCAACATTATTTGAATTATTAAGTTACCCCCTACCCTTTTTAAAACAGTGCCCAAAACAACCTATTTATTCCATTTGTATTTAGGTAAATTTTAAACTAAATCGTCTTGCCTCCAAACTTTTGGTGGGAGTGCTAAATAATGCCTAGTAATTGTTTTGACAACTTGCATAAATTACAAAAGTCAATTGGTGGGAAATCATTTTGCAAGAAGAAGCAAAAGTGCAAATCAGAAAAGAAAAGGATTAAAAAGAAGAGCTAGGCCTACTGTACATATGGGCTTAAGTGCCCATGGTGCACAAGGCCCAGCCCGCGCTGGCCTTTCCCCTACTCTCTGTACAGAGGCAGGGAGGCCATGGCGTGGCCGCGCACGCACGCCGTCTATCCCGACCGATCGTCGTCGTGTCGTCCATCCATCGATGCCCCGAGATGCATAAGTAAACCCCCGATGATGTAGACAAACCTAGTCTTCTCCCGGTTCCCCCCTCGCGCCGCCTTCTTCTCTGTGATGCGCAGCTGAACCGCGCCCGCCATGGCCGTCGTCGTCACCGTGGCCACCGTCGTCCCCTCCGGCTGCGGGTGTGTCCGCTAGCTCCTTCGCGCCCCGCCTCGTCGCCTGCGCCTACTAGATAGGACCGGGAGGACCACAGTGCCTCGCCACCGCCGGTCTTCTCCGCCATGGTCATCGTCGTCCATCGCCAGATCCCTCTGCTCCGGCCGTCCCCAACCCCCCTGAGCTCATCTACGGCCTCCTCTGTGAGCACCTCCTTCACCCCCTGTTTTTCTCCTCGAAGTCCCGCCGTAACCGAGCGCCGGAGCCCGCTGCCACGTTACTGCTGATTCACTTGCCGCTGCGCTGCTGCTCGAGTCTCTTAGTGCTGCTTGCGCCTCGCCCGCGACCCGCGTTCTCCCGACGCCCCACTGCTGCTGCTTGATGCGGTTACTGCTGGAGTGCCCCTTGTTGCTCTCGCTGCTCCCCACTTCTGCTACCCCGTTCGCGTCTCCGTGCGCATCCGTCGTCGCCCGCGCATGTCCACGTCGCCGCAACTCTCTGTTCGTCTTCTGCACTCGCGCGTGCCCGCTGCCGTCCTCGTCCTACTCGTGTGCGCGCTAGACGCGCCCGCGCCCGCATCCCGTTTCCCCTCATGGTCGCCGCGCTCCACCAGCGCCCGGGGCACGCGTCGGCCGCGCCCCGCCCGCGCTCCAGCGCGCCCGTGCCCCACCCGCTCCAGCGCCCCGCCCGGCC
>NC_041392.1:257148933-257172700 GCF_002162155.2 Triticum dicoccoides | reverse complement strand
GGCCAACCCCTCGGCGCCCCGCCCGCGCACACCGCTCCCGCGCCCCGCCATGCGCTCTGGCTCGCCCGCTTCCTTCTCCCAGCGTCGCTCCGCCCTTGCTGCTGGCCTGCTACCACCGCACCTTGCCGGCCCTGCCTCCCGCTACCAGCTGAACCCCGCCGCGCCTGCTTCTTGTCGTGGCCGCCGGCCAACCCCCGCCGTCGCCGGCCGCCGAGGCCCCGGCCGTGCCCACCCTCGCCTCCGTTGGCCTCGGGTGCGGGTGCCAGCACCCTAGCGCCCCCTTAGCCCATGCCCGCTATGGCCATGACCCACTGGCCTATGGGCCCCACACCGCTTTAAAAAAAGGAGAGAAAATAATTTTTAAAAATTAATTAATTAATTAATTAATTAATTAATTGGGTAATTAATTAACTTAATTAGCCTATTAAACTAGATCAGACTAATTAAACCTGCTTAATTAACTAAGTCCATGACAGAAGGGCCCCACTGCCCTGTTTGACTGGTCAACAGTCTGAGTTGGCCGCTGATGTCATTGTCAGGACCCCGACTCAGTACCACATCGATCTAGCATGTAACACATCATATCACTTTGCGGCCTCACGCACGGTATCCCCACGGGTGTCGCCTTACCTTTGCCCGGGACCGTTTGCGCCTTTTGGCACACGTATATGATAGTGTCGCTAGCATCCATATGACAAGAAGCCCGGGCTGACATGGCTAGTCGAAAACCCAAAGTGGCACAGACTTACAAGGACAGGCATCCATGACCCAGCATCGAACGTGTCGGTCATCAGCGAGTGAATCCAGGCTGTAGCACTTGGCTAGCAGGACTCCGGTGAACCGGGCTGTAGCGGGCTAACAGGACTCCCGTATCCATCGCGTGACATTTCCCCGAAGGAACGGACACATGAACGAAGAAGGACACATGCCGGCCAACCTAAGTGTTCCGGAGCAGTAGCAAGCTACCATGGCTCGGTGGAAACACTAGGAGACATTTCCCGGTAAGAGAGGCTACTAAAGATAAACAACTAGATAGTCAGATCCCACACATACCAAGCATTTCAATAACATACACACAATATGCTCGATATGTGCAAACACAACATGGCATCACAACATGACTCTACGACTCAAGTATTTATTCAATAGGCTCCGAGGAGTGAGATATTACAAACATGAGTCTCATGACCCAACATTCAGAGCATACAATTCAAAGCACAAGCAGAAGCTAATATGTCTGAGTACAGACATCTATAAATGAAAAAGGCTTGAAAGCCTGACTATCTACCAGATCCTGCCGGGGGCACAAGATCGTGGCTGAGGTAACAAGCTAAACGTCGAAGTCCGGGTGGAACAACTAGCGAGACAGAGGTCTCTCTGCAAAACATAAATTAAGCAAACGTGAGTACAAATGTACCCAGCAAGACTTACATCAGATCTAACTACATATGCATCATTATCAACAAGGGGGTGGTGGGGTTTAACTGCAGCAAGCCAGCTTTGACTCGGTGGCTATCCTAAACTACGACTGCAAGTAACTCCTTTTGAGGTGGCGCACACGAGTCCACATATTCATCATATCAATACACCACTATGGATCCGCTCCCGTCTCCCTACGAGAACGCCATCCATAGCACTCACACTTATCTTGCGTATTTTAGAGTATCCACTTTCACTTGTCTATGAACTGATATAAGCAACCCAGAAGTCCTTTACCGTGGACACGGCTATTCGAATAGATGATATTAACCCTGCAGGGGTGTACTTCTTCATACATGTTTCCACCACTTAGCGTCTGCACACGACATGTGCTCGGTAGACTTCAAGCGAAAGCCGACGTGGGTGTAGACCACGACCTACCTAAACACTCAAGTCTCTAGTCCAGGTTTATTGCCTATTCGGGTTCCATCCATGAGGAGATCCGGCCGGAGTTTCGCTCACAGCCCCAAACGATGTGAACAGGGTTCCGTGACACCAAACGGGCGCCCGGTATACCCGGCCACGTGCCTACCGCATCACAGCCCACCCCTACGGTCAGCGCTGTCCACGGCCTCCAGCATACTACAAACACCAGAAACTACTTGCAACTCCTGGACAGAGGACAAGGGTGAATAAGAAGTCGAGCGGGGTCATATTTCAGGGCCCAATGCATGGTAGTAGCTGAATCATGGATCACAAACACAGAACTCAGTTCCTGAGGACGGCTTCAATGAGACAACCCACCATGTACTCCTACATGGCCTCTCACAGATACCTTTTACCAAATCGTGTTCACACACTTAGCTCACACATAGTAGGACATGTTCACACACCTCTGATTCATCCCCGATGAATCAGACCTGACTCAACTCTAAGCAGTAGCAGGCATGACAAACAAACATGAATGAGTAGGCACAACAGGGCTCAAACAACTCCTACTCATACTAGTGGGTTTCATCTATTTACTGTGGAATGACAGGTCATGCAAAGGATAAAGGGGTTCAGCTACCGCGGCAAGTAACAGATGAATCATTGTTGTCCTAATGCAGTAAAAGAGAGCAGGAGCGAGAGAGTAGGATTGTATCGGAATGAACAAGGGGGTTTTGCTTGCCTGGCACTTCTGAAGATAACATTGAGTCTTCATCAGTGTCAACGATCACATCATCGGTATCACGTCTATCGAGAGGGGACAAATACCGGCAACACAGAAGGGAACACAATCAATGCAATGCACAATATGATGCATGATCATGACATGGCAAAATGAATGTGTTTTGGGCTAATGCAACTAGCAACAGATTAAATGAAGTTGGTTTGAATACAAGATTCAAATTCAAACTCCATATGTGATTATTCAAATGCCATTTAATTGATTTGTGCTAAACAGCAGCTATAAGTTGTTCTAACATGCATGAAAATGGTACAGATGGATTCCTTGAATTTTTCTGATAATTTTTCATATATAAATTATTTAATTTGGAGCTACGGTTGAATTTCTATGATTTTTAGAAGTTTTTACAATTTTCTGGAATTTCCTGAATAATATAAATCCAGAAATGAAATATGGCGTCAGCACCACGTCACGGTGACGTCAGCAGGGTCAACTGGGCTGGCTCGGGTCAAACCTGATGTGTGGGGGCCACACGTCAGTGACACAGGACCTAATCCCGGTCAAACCCAGCGCTGACTGGGGTTTGACCAGGGGTGGGGCCCACAGTCAGTGGCCTAGGGGGTTGGTTAGTGCGTCATTAGTGGCTAATGACAGCGCCACGTCACTGGCCACCGGAGTTCGGCCGGCGGTGACCCGAAACGCGGCGGATGTTCACCGGGGTTGCGCTACGGGCGGCGGCTGGACGCGCGAAGGCCACCAGAAGGTAGCCCGTACACGGCCGCACCTAGCTGGCTACACGAGGGGCCGCGGGGTGGCCGGAGACGACGGCGGCGAGCACTTCCGCGGTGGCCGGAGTTCGGGCGCGAACGGTGGCGAAGCTACGGCGCACTAGAGGAGTAAACGAGGAGGGCTACGTGCTCCTGGGGGTTCACCGAGCACGGTGACGTGCTCAGGCGCGGGCTGCGGTGGCCCTGGCCACGGCGGCGCCATGGCCGGCGGCGATGGGGTTTCGGTCTTGGTGGATAACCTAGCTACGGCGCGCGAACGACGAAACAGAGAGGGGGAAACGGACGGAGAGCTCACGTAGACCCTGTAGAGGTGGACGGCGAGCTTGAGGGAGGCCGGACGGGGACGAATTTGACGGTGGCGATCCGCGGTGGCCGAGGAGGGGAACGGCGAAGCTGGCCCCATCCAGGGCTTCCGGCGCCTTCCGTCTTGGTGAGGAGGAAGAGGGAGGACAGGCGGAGCTTTGGGAGGCGTCGGGGAGGCGAGGCGGTGGTTGTGGCCGCGGCGAACGGCGTCGGTGGCGACGGGTCCGTTCGGGCGAGTGAGGGAGAGAGGAAGCAGAGGAGGGGGGGAGAGTAAGGGAGAGTGAGGGAGTTCCAGGGGGGTGGCGTGGCACACATGGAGGCGTCCGGGGTGTCGAGGTGGAGCGGCAAGCAGGAGGTGGCCGGGGCGTGCGCCGGCGTGCGTCGGCCACGCGCCTGTGCCTACTGGCGCGAGGAGGAAGGCGACAGGGGGGAAGTGGAGATGGGCTGGGCCGTGCTGCTGGGCCAGGTGGGCTACCAGGTGAGCGCCAGGTAGTCCTTCTCTCTCTTTCTATTTCTGTTTTTATTTATCTATTTTGTTCTGTGTTGTTTTAGTTTAGTAAAATACTAAACCATTTTATAAAATCCTGAAAATAGTTATGTGGCTAGAGTTAAAATATACCAAACCACATAAAATGTTCCAGTAATTATTGGACATATATTATTTATATATCAAATATATATCCAATGCAAATAGCTATTTATTTAATTCAAAGGCCCAAAATAATTAACTCTGAGATACCAAAAATATTGTTTTGAGTTTTACCTCTTTGCAATATTTTCAGAGACTAAGAGGAACATTTTCTTGGACTTCTTTGAGGAGATTTTAATGTTGATCATTTTTAGAAGGTTTCTGAGGCTTTGAAAATTCCTCAATTCAAATTTCATTTGAATTAAAACATGATGCTCACATGAGGTCTAGCCTAGTGCATAACAGGACCAGGGATGTGACAACTCACCCCCACTAAACAAAAATCTTGTCCCGAGATTCAAGTGTAGGGTAAGGTGAAGGGGGAACGCAACTAGTACAATCTTCACGATCCAGGTTGCACATCATAGGAACGTTGATTCGATCACCATCATTGTCTTGAAGTCTTGCTCTGAGAAATCCTGTCAACATGACATGGAGGGAAGAAGGAGACTCTAGAAGGGTCGATCTTCTCGAAGATCGAACAACTCACGGAATGAGACATAGGACCATCTCTCGGGTTGAGACACGAGATACACATCAAGAGGGGTGGAAAGAAACGGATGACGAAGGTTCACTAGGTGGACAACAATTCCACACTTAAGAAGGTGGTAAACGATTGTCCACGTAGCGAGGAGTTGAGTTGCCATGATACCACGACGAAACATCCTGGAGGAGGGTGATTCGTAGATTATTTCCTTAAGTGGCAAAAAGAATTACCTTTGATTCAGAGATCATTGAAAACCTTTATACCAGCCTAAGGCAATTCTCAAGCGATCGTTTGGAGGGGGTCAGTAGAATGGCATACTCGGACTTGGATGATGTGGATTACCTTGTTGAAGACAACGCAATGGATGAATTTGGTTATCACCGGAAATGGAAGAGACCCATGGTAGAATGGCACATTGGCGGTGCAAACTGGGAACAAAATGCAAATGATGGGAATGATTCTAGTAACTGGGGAGAGACTCAACAATAGAGAGTTATCCCACTATTGGAATGGTTATAGCATAACCGAGGAAACTGAGAGCGCTATACAGTTAATGCCGATGATCAAACCTAGCACTTGCGCGTGCTCTCAAGAACTTGAGCAATTCCATAATCATCAAGGTTTTACCAACATCCGTGTCAAGGGTCCGGTAACACAACTTACTACCATGATGAATGGTGATGGAGGATGCAGATGCAAAGGAAGATAACACCTTCTCAGATTTCACCCTTGGCGGGGCCAAGGAAATAAAATCTAGATGATCGACCGAGAGACATTTAGCACTCCGCTTCTAATGTTGTCCTTGATGTGCTAGTGTAACCCATTCATAGATATGGTTTGATATCTAGAACATCAAGTAAAAAGGTCGGACTTCGGAACACAGAAATCCATAGGGGCAACTAGGGAGTAAATCCTACGAAATCCCTATGGGGAGGTGGCCAACTTCCTCAAATCAAGATACTACAACAGGAGGTCTTCCGGTTGGGTGTGTTGGCCACGACATCCACCTTACCGGTTATCGAGAGACCAATATTATAGTTCTTGGGGAAATGTTCCAACCATCATATCTGCCTGAGATTCAGATCTGGTTGGTGTCAGGATATTCCAGGCTCATCGAGTCTAGGAAGAAAAATGAAAGTTTGCAACACAAATCGACGAGATGACGTTGCGGGATTCTCGGGAGATGAACTACGATAGCAAGCTCCAAAACATGAGCTGGTTCTGCTACAAACATGTGAACACGTTGTCCCAGACAAGCATGCCCACATGGTAGTCTTACAATAAAACACTACCGAGTTCTGGTTGGGAACCATCAGCGAGGATATCGAAGTTCTTTCATAAGTCCGGATTAGCTCTTATGAAGATACTCCTTCTCCTTGAACAAATCAGTCAGTGGCTTGGTGTGCTAGGATACACATATGGAATGAAGGTTGCAAGTCTCCAGACCACAGAATACTTCGCACGTGTGCATGACTGACTTGCGATGATTCCAGAGGAAGCAACATTGACTTTCTCGAGTCCACGGCGGTAACTTGCATCAAATGCACATGAACTAGAGGAATCACTTCTTACATCTGAACATATGCTTCATGAGCTAGCATGAACAAATGCTTTCAAAAGTTTCCAACACTAGCTTAATGTTCAGCAAAATTATGGGGAAGACAAGGATGTTGTCAATGGGCACAACAACAATTCATCTGGGTTTCCTTTTAAAAGGAATTCCATAGTTAAGTGAACAAGTGATAGCATTGGTCAGACCCAAAAGATATAATGGTGTATGCTCGAGGGATCAACCACGAGTAAGACAACATTACGAACATCGTTGGTTCTGATTTGATTTGACGATAACCCATACTCAAATCAAAGTTTTTATCAGGCAATAGGTCCAATAACTGATCACAGGGACCAATCGATGAAGATATCATCTCTCTTCAACACACACTACACAAGAATATCCCTTTGGAACGAACTAAGTCAGGCAAGCTTTTATCTTCCAACTCTCCAGGTTGTTGTCTAGCTTAACCAACTAGCTCAGGGGTATCCAACACGGATTCTTGGAGAAAGGGTGGTTTACAGGATAAACCAACTTGATCACGAGCTCAACATAACAGTCAGGTGACAACCCGGTAACACTTCCAAGAAGATATTTGGAAAGTCACGAACCACCGGTATGTTACTAAGCTCGAGAACAATCTTGCTTTTGAGGGCAAGACGACATGATCAAATGGGTGAGGACTTGAAATAATTCCTAACTCATTGGTCGAGGAGTGCACCAGAAATAGGGACTAGGTAGCACAATCAATCTTAGGGTGACGATTCAATAATCAACACGCTAAGAATGAGGTTATCGTCCATTTAACTACCAAGCAACAGAGTTGCTAGCAACATTGATTTCACACACCATGATTCATTTGTTGGCATTCCGGTTACAATAACACAGGAACCGAGGAATGAACAATGATGGCAAGAAGTATCACTGTACCAAGAGTTCATAGGATGGTGTGCAATTCCTATAACAATCTCGATATAAAAATATGTAATACTCCAAGGTAGAGCAGAACAAAAGCTGGATTAGCAATTTGATCTGCGGAGCACAACTTCTTTGACCCAATCCTGGATAGGGAAGATGTACTGGAGTTTGTTTCTCCTAGTCATTCCGCGATAGAATGGCTTGACGGACCACAAGAGTAATAGGCATCGATAAACGAACGCACGCATACTCTTGACTATCAATTGATAGACGAAGGTCAGTAGACAACTAAAGAGGGACAACTCAAAGGAACATATAACTTTCTCAGTTGTGGATACATGGGTTGGTATGCCGAACAAAGTTCAACATAATTCTTCCGGATAACCCATGCAGAAAGGTTGAGCTGGCAGAGTCACAATATAGCATGGAGAACTCATAGAGGGCCTGTTGTGATCTTTTGATCCAACAAACTTCTGCCATAATGGTTCATGGTATTTGGAAGAACGATATACCACGGACCTCGAGGACTATCGCAAAGGTTACTAATATACTAAAGGAACTAGCAACACTATCAACATGATGTAAGTAGGGTGAATATCGGGTTTAAGAACCCAGGAATAGAATACCTACTAACTAAATGGCATCACAGGATGCTTTCGATAATAAAGGCCAGAATCTTCACACTAGGACACAAATCATGGCTAGACCACTAGATGATCCCCTGAGACACCTAGGGTCATAATAATAACTCCAACATAAATGTCAAGGCAATAGAATACCTTAACTCAACAATTAGTGTGATTGAGCTGGCATAAAGGAACATCGAAACCAGAGGGAAAGGATTTTGCGAATGCATCAGACTATTTAGAAACCTGGGAAGACTCGGACAGCATAACGGCTATAATTGCTCAAAAAGATTTGAGACATGCTACAAAAATGGTGGCATAGCCACTCAGAAGCACAATACCAAGGTTCCGAGATCAACAATTAACATACGGAAGTAGTAGGAACTGAACTGAGACTTAAATCCAACAATCTTATAAGTCCACTGATTAGTAACACGTGATCCTAATAGAAAGAAGAGATAGCCTAGTTCTTAATCCCCGTAGAAGAGAAGATGATGACTCAGATCAGAAGGCCATGAGGTATAAGGAGTAAAAAGAGCCTTACGTTCCATCCCACAATCAATTCCCCTACATATAACTAAAGAATTTCTAGACTCAACATCGACCAGTTTGGCTTGGTAATCCTACAGGCAGTCAAGCTCTGATACCAACGCTGTCAGGACCCCGACTTAGTACCACATCGATCTAGCATGTAACACATCATATCACTTTGCGGCCTCACGCACGGTATCCCCACGGGTGTCGCCTTACCTTTGCCCGGGACCGTTTGCGCCTTTTGGCACACGTATATGATAGTGTCGCTAGCATCCATATGACAAGGAGCCCGGGCTGACATGGCTAGTCGTAAACCCAAAGTGGCACAGACTTACAGGGACAGGCATCCATGACCCAGCATCGAACGTGTCGGTCATCAGCGAGTGAATCCAGGCTGTAGCACTGGGCTAGCAGGACTCCGGTGAACCGGGCTGTAGCGGGCTAACAGGACTCCGGTATCCATCGCGTGACATTTCCCCGAAGGAACAGACACAGGAACGAAGAAGGACACGTGCCGGCCAACCTAAGTGTTCCGGAGCAGTAGCAAGCTACCATGGCTCGGTGGAAACACTAGGAGACATTTCCCGGTAAGAGAGGCTACTAAAGATAAACAACTAGATAGTCAGATCCCACACATACCAAGCATTTCAATAACATACACACAATATGCTCGATATGTGCAAACACAACATGGCATCACAACATGACTCTACGACTCAAGTATTTATTCAATAGGCTCCGAGGAGTGAGATATTACAAACATGAGTCTCATGACCCAACATTCAGAGCATACAATTCAAAGCACAAGCAGAAGCTAATATGTCTGAGTACAGACATCTATAAATGAAAAAGGCTTGAAAGCCTGACTATCTACCAGATCCTGCCGGGGGCACAAGATCGTGGCTGAGGTAACAAGCTAAACGTCGAAGTCCGCGTGGAACAACTAGCGAGACAGAGGTCTCTCTGCAAAACATAAATTAAGCAAACGTGAGTACAAATGTACCCAGCAAGACTTACATCAGATCTAACTACATATGCATCATTATCAACAAGGGGATGGTGGGGTTTAACTGCAGCAAGCCAGCTTTGACTCGGTGGCTATCCTAAACTACGACTGCAAGTAACTCCTTTTGAGGTGGCGCACACGAGTCCACATATTCATCATATCAATACACCACTATGGATCCGCTCCCGTCTCCCTACGAGAACGCCATCCATAGCACTCACACTTATCTTGCGTATTTTAGAGTATCCACTTTCACTTGTCTATGAACTGATATAAGCAACCCAGAAGTCCTTTACCGTGGACACGGCTATTCGAATAGATGATATTAACCCTGCAGGGGTGTACTTCTTCATACATGTTTCCACCACTTAGCGTCTGCACACGACATGTGCTCGGCAGACTTCAAGCGGAAGCCGGCGTGGGTGTAGACCACGACCTACCTAAACACTCAAGTCTCTAGTCCAGGTTTATCGCCTATTCGGGTTCCATCCATGAGGAGATCCGGCCGGAGTTTCGCTCACAGCCCCAAACGATGTGAACAGGGTTCCGTGACACCAAACGGGCGCCCGGTATACCCGGCCACATGCCTACCGCATCACGGCCCACCCCTACGGTCAGCGCTGTCCACAACCTCCAGCATACTACAAACACCAGAAACTACTTGCAACTCCTGGACAGAGGACAAGGGTGAATAAGAAGTCGAGCGGGGTCATATTTCAGGGCCCAATGCATGGTAGTAGCTGAATCATGGATCACAAACACAGAACTCAGTTCCTGAGGACGGCTTCAATGAGACAACCCACCATGTACTCCTACATGGCCTCTCACCGATACCTTTTACCAAATCGTGTTCACACACTTAGCTCACACATAGTAGGACATGTTCACACACCTCTGATTCATCCCCGATGAATCAGACCTGACTCAACTCTAAGCAGTAGCAGGCATGACAAACAAACATGAATGAGTAGGCACAACAGGGCTCAAACAACTCCTACTCATACTAGTGGGTTTCATCTATTTACTGTGGAATGACAGGTCATGCAAAGGATAAAGGGGTTCAGCTACCGCGGCAAGTAACAGATGAATCATTGTTGTCCTAATGCAGTAAAAGAGAGCAGGAGCGAGAGAGTAGGATTGTATCGGAATGAACAAGGGGGCTTTGCTTGCCTGGCACTTCTGAAGATAACATTGAGTCTTCATCAGTGTCAACGATCACATCATCGGTATCACGTCTATCGAGAGGGGACAAATACCGGCAACACAGAAGGGAACACAATCAATGCAATGCACAATATGATGCATGATCATGACATGGCAAAATGAATGTGTTTTGGTCTAATGCAACTAGCAACAGATTAAATGAAGTTGGTTTGAATACAAGATTCAAATTCAAACTCCATATGTGATTATTCAAATGCCATTTAATTGATTTGTGCTAAACAGCAGCTATAAGTTGTTCTAACATGCATGAAAATGGTACAGATGGATTCTTTGAATTTTTCTGATAATTTTTCATATATAAATTATTTAATTTGGAGCTACGGTTGAATTTCTATGATTTTTAGAAGTTTTTACAATTTTCTGGAATTTCCTGAATAATATAAATCCAGAAATGAAATATGGCGTCAGCACCACGTCACGGTGACGTCACCAGGGTCAACTGGGCTGGCTCGGGTCAAACCTGACGTGTGGGGGCCACACGTCAGTGACACAGGACCTAATCCCGGTCAAACCCAGCGCTGACTGGGGTTTGACCAGGGGTGGGGCCCATAGTCAGTGGCCTAGGGGGTTGGTTAGTGCGTCATTAGTGGCTAATGACAGTGCCACGTCACTGGCCATCGGAGTTCGGCCGATGGTGACCCGAAACGCGGCGGATGTTCACCGGGGTTGCGCTACGGGCGGCGGCTGGACGCGCGAAGGCCACCAGAAGGTAGCCCGTACACGGCCGCACCTAGCTGGCTGCACGAGGGGCCGCGGGGTGGCCGGAGACGACGGCGGCGAGCACTTCCGCGGTGGCCGGAGTTCGGGCGCGAACGGTGGGGAAGCTACGGCGCACTAGAGGAGTAAACGAGGAGGGCTACGTGCTCCTGGGGGTTCACCGAGCACGGCGACGTGCTCAGGCGCGGGCTGCGGTGGCCCTGGCCACGGCGGCGCCATGGCCGGCGGCGATGGGGTTTCGGTCTTGGTGGATAACCTAGCTACGGCGCGCGAACGACGAAACAGAGAGGGGGAAACGGACGGAGAGCTCACGTAGACCCTGTAGAGGTGGACGGCGAGCTTGAGGGAGGCCGGACGGGGACGAATTTGACGGCGGCGATCCGCGGTGGCCGAGGAGGGGAACGGCGAAGCTGGGCCCATCCAGGGCTTCCGGCGCCTTCCGTCTTGGTGAGGAGGAAGAGGGAGGACCGGCGGAGCTTTGGGAGGCGTCGGGGAGGCGAGGCGGTGGTTGTGGCCGCGGCGAACGGCGTCGGTGGCGACGGGTCCGTTCGGGCGAGTGAGGGAGAGAGGAAGCAGAGGAGGAGGGGGGGAGAGTTCGGGAGAGTGAGGGAGTTCCAGGGGGGTGGCGTGGCACGCATGGAGGCGTCCGGGGTGTCGAGGTGGAGCGGCAAGCAGGAGGTGGCCGGGGCGTGCGCCGGCGTGCGTCGGCCACGCGCCTGTGCCTACTAGCGCGAGGAGGAAGGCGACAGGGGGGGGGAAGTGGAGATGGGCTGGGCCGTGCTGCTGGGCCAGGTGGGCTACCAGGTGAGCGCCAGGTAGTCCTTCTCTCTCTTTCTATTTCTGTTTTTATTTATCTATTTTGTTCTGTGTTGTTTTAGTTTAGTAAAATACTAAACCACTTTATAAAATCCTGAAAATAGTTATGTGGCTAGAGTTAAAATATACCAAACCACATAAAATGTTCCAGTAATTATTGGACATATATTATTTATATATCAAATATATATCCAATGCAAATAGCTATTTATTTAATTCAAAGGCCCAAAATAATTAACTCTGAGATACCAAAAATATTGTTTTGAGTTTTACCTCTTTGCAATATTTTCAGAGACTAAGAGGAACATTTTCTTGGACTTCTTTGAGGAGATTTTAATGTTGATCATTTTTAGAAGGTTTCTGAGGCTTTGAAAATTCCTCAATTCAAATTTCATTTGAATTAAAACATGATGCTCACATGAGGTCTAGACTAGTGCATAACAGGACCAGGGATGTGACAGTCATGATGATGTCATGCTGACGTAATATATATTTTCGAATTAAAATAATTTCATAAATTGATAAAAACTTTGAAAATTAATATAAAATAATCCATAACTTGGATGGAAAAACTTTGTACATGAAAGTTGCTCAGAACGACAAGACAGATCTGGGTACGCAGTCCGATCATACGCCACACATCCCTAGCATAGCGAACACGCAACTTTCCCCTCCGGTCCGCCTGTCCGAAAACGCGAAACACCGGGGATACTTTCCCGGATGTTTCCTCCCTTCTCCGGTATCACCTCCTACTACATTAGGTCACCTCTAGCACCACGTATTGCCATGTTACGCTTTGTGATGCTTTGATTACTCTGTTATTTACTTGTGTTCCCCCTCCGTTACTTCTTTCCGGTAGACTCCAAGATTACCGGCGACCCCCAGTTCGACTACGGTGTTGACGACCTTGCTACTACTGTTGTTACCTTTACCTGCTATCCTACTGCTTAGTATAGGATGCTAGTGTTCCATCAGTGGCCCTACACTCTTGTCCGTCTGCCATGCTATACTACTGGGCCGTGATCACTTCGTGAGGTGATCACGCGCATATACTATATACTTTACACTGTTACATTACCGGTGATACTGTTTTGGAGATGGGGGCTGAAGGGGCAGGTGGCTCCATCCAGGTAGTGGTGGGCCTGAGTTCCCGACGGCCCCGACTGTTACTTTGAGGCGGAGCGACAGGGCAGGTTGAGACCACCTAGGAGAGAGGTGGGCCTGGCCCTAGTCGGCCTTCGCAGTTACTTCAAAATAACACGCTTAATGAGATCTGGGTATTTGATCTGAGTCTGGCTACTGGCCTATACGCACTAACCAGCTACACGGGGACAGTTATGGGCACTCGATGTCGTGGTATCGGCCGAAGCCTTCGTGACGTCAGCGACTGAGCGACGCGTGCCGGGTTGGACTGGAATGCCTACTCTTGTATAAGGGAGGCTAGGTCTGCTCACCGGCCGCGTACGCAACGTGCAGGTGTGCAATGGGCGATGGGCCCAGACCCCTGCGCCATAGGATTTAGACCGGCATGCTGACCTCTCTGTTGTGCCTAGGTAGGGCTGCGACATGTTGATCTTCCGAGGCCGGGCATGACCCAGGAAAGTGTGTCCGGCCAAAGGGGATCGAGCGTGTTGGGAAATGTGGTGCACCCCTGCAGGGAAGTTGATCTATTCGAATAGCCGTGTCCCTCGGTAAAAGGACGACCCGGAGTTGTACCTTGACCTTATGATAACTAGAACCGAATACTTAATAAAACACACCCTTCCAAATGCCAAATACAACCGGTGATCGCTCTCTCACAGGGCGACGAGGGGAGGATCGTCGGTTAGGATTATGCTATGCGATGATACATGGTGAATTGCCATCTACTCGTTTCTTCTGCTGCAAGATGGAGGTTACCAGAAGCGTAGTCTTCGATAGGACTAGCTATTCCCCTCTTATTCCGGCATTCTGCAGTTCAGTCCACATATGATACCCTTACTCCATTTGATACCAATGCATACATATGTAGTGTAGCTCCTTGCTTGCAAGTACTTTGGATGAGTACTCACGGTTGCTTTGATACCTCTTTTCCCCCTTTCTGTACCCGATTGCTGCGACCAGACGTTGGAGCCCAGGAGCAAGACGCCATCGTTGACGACGATCCCTTCTACACTGGAGGTGCCTACTGCTACGTGCTGGCCGCTGACGATGACCAGGAGTAGTTTAGGAGGATCCCAGGCAGGAGGCCTGCGCCTCTTTCGATCTGTATCCCAGTTTGTGCTAGCCTTCTTAAGGCAAACTTGTTTAACTTATGTCTGTACTTAGATATTGTTGCTTCCGCTGACTCATCTATGATCGAGCTCTTGTATTCGAGCCCTTGAGGCCCCTGGCTTGTAATATGATGCTTGTATGACTTATTTTATTTGTAGAGTTGTGTTGTGATATCTTCCTGTGAGTCCCTGATCTTGATCGTACACGTTTGCGTGTATGATTAGTGTACGATTGAATCGGGGGCGTCACAAGTGTTGTCTATGTACCCTCGTAGACCGTTCGCGGAAGCGTTATATCAACGCAGTTGATGTAGTTGTACGTCTTCACGATCCGACCGATCCAAGTACCGAAAGCACGGCACCTCCGAGTTCTGCACACGTTCGGCTCGGTGACGTCCTCGCCTTCTTGATCCAGCAAGAGGCGCGAAGTAGTAGATGATTTCCAGCAGCACGACGGCATGGTGACGGTGTTGGTGAAGAACAATCTCTGCAGGGCTTCACCTAAGCACTATGAAAACTAGGACGGAGGATAAACTAGAGGGGACGGGGTTCCCGGCACACGGCTTGGTGTTTCTTGATGTGTCCTGGGTGCTAGCCCTACCCCTCTATTTATATGTTGAGCCTTGGGGTTGAAACTTGGAGTAAAAGCCTTCACAAAGTCGGTTTCACCCGAAAGGCAAGAGTCCTTCTCAGACTCCAGGGCCAGACGCCTGGGTTCCCGGCGTCTGGACCCAGACGCCAGGGACCCTGGCGTCTGGCCCCTAGACTCCGCAAAACTTCCTTCTGCGCTTTCCAAAAACCTTGTGGGCTTTCCCCTTTGGCCCAAATAAAGTGTTCTCGTACCCAAACATTTCGGGAAACATCCGGAACCCCTTCTGGTGACCAAACACTATTATCCCATATATCAAACTTTATCTCCGGACCATTCCGGAGTTTCTCGTCATGTCCGTGATCTCATCTCGGATTTCGAACAACATTCGTTCATCAACATACATAACTCATATAGTACTATATCGTCAACGAACATTAAGCGTGCGGACCCTACGGGTTCGAGAACTATGTAGACATGACCGAGAAACCTCTCTGGTCAATAACCAATAGCGGGACCTGGATGCCCATATTGTCTCCTACATATTCTATGAAGATCTTTATCGGTCAGACCGCATAACAACATACGTTGTTCCCTTTGTCATCGGTATGTTACTTGCCCGAGATTCGATCGTCGGTATCTCAATACCTAGTTCAATCTTGTTACCGGCAAGTCTCTTTACTCATTCTGTAATACATCATCCCGCAACTAACTCATTAGTTGCAATGCTTGCAAGGCTTATAGTGATGTGCATTACCGAGTGGGCCTAGAGATATCTCTCCGACAATCGGAGTGACAAATCCTAATCTCGAAATACGCCAACCCAACAAGTACCTTTGGAGACACCTGTATAGCACCTTTATAATCACCCAGTTACGTTGTGATGTTTGGTGGCACACAAAGTGTTCCTCCGGTAAACGGGAGTTGCATAATCTCATAGTCATAGGAACATGTATAAGTCATGAAGAAAGCAATAGCAACAAACTAAAGGATCAAGTGCTAAGCTAACGGAATGGGTCAAGTCAATCACATCATTCTCCTAATGATGTGATCCCATTAATCAAATGACAACTCATGTCTATGGTTAGGAAACTTAACCATCTTTGATCAACGAGCTAGTCAAGTAGAGGCATACTAGTGACACTCTGTTTGTCTATGTATTCACACATGTATTATGTTTCCGGTTAATACAATTCTAGCATGAATAATAAACATTTATCATGAAATAAGGAAATAAATAATAACTTTATTATTGCCTCTAGGGCATATTTCCTTCAGTCTCCCACTTGCACTAGAGTCAATAATCTAGTTCACATCGCCATGTGATTTAACATCAATAATTCACATCACCATGTGATTAACACCCATAGTTCACATCCTCATGTGACCAACACCCAAAGGGTTTACTAGAGTCAGTAATCTAGTTCACATCGCTATGTGATTAATACCCAAAGAGTACTAAGGTGTGATCATGTTTTGCTTGTGAGGGAATTTTAGTCAATGGGTCTGCCACATTCAGATCCATATGTATTTTGCAAATTTCTATGTCAACAATGCTCTGTACGGAGCTACTCTAGCTAATTGCTCCCACTTTCAATATGTATCTAGATTGAGACTTTGAGTCATCTGGATCAGTGTCAAAACTTGCATCGGCGTAACCCTTTACGACGAACCTTTTGTCACCTCCATAATCGAGAAACATACCCTTATTCCACTAAGGATAATTTTGACCAATGTCCAGTGATCTACTCCTAGATCACTATTGTACTCCCTTGCCAAACTCAGGGCATGGTATACAATAGGTCTGGTACACAACATGTCATACTTTATAGAACCTATGGCTGAGGCATAGGGAATGACTTTCATTCTCTCTCTATCTTCTGCCGTGGCCGGGTTTTGAGTCTTACTCAATTTCACACCTTGTAACACAGGCAAGAACTCCTTCTTTGACTGTTCCATTTTGAACTACTTCAAAATCTTTTCAAGGTATGTACTAATTGAAAAACTTATCAAGCATTTTGATCTATCTCTATAGATCTTGATGCTCAATATGTAAGCAGCTTCACCGAGGTCTTTTTTTGAAAAACTCCTTTCAAACATTCCTTTATGCTTTGCAGAATAATTCTACATTATCTCCGATCAACAATATGTCATTCACATATACTTATCAGAAATGCTGTAGTGCTCCCACTCACTTTCTTGTAAATACAGGCTTCACCGCAAGTCTGTATAAGACTATATGCTTTGATCAACTTATCAAAGCGTATATTCCAACTCCGAGATGCTTGCACCAGTCCCTAGATGGATCGCTGGAGCTTGCATATTTTGTTAGTACCTTTAGGATTGACAAAACCTTCTGGTTGCATCATATACAACTCTTCTTTAATAAATCCATTAAGGAATGCAGTTTTGTTTATCCATTTGCCAGATTTCATAAAATGCGGCAATTGCTAACATGATTCGGACAGACTTAAGCATAGATACGAGTGAGAAACTCTCATCGTAGTCAACACCTTGAACTTGTCGAAAACCTTTTTGCGACAATTCTAGCTTTGTAGATAGTAACACTACTATCAGCGTCCTTCTTCCTCTTGAAGATCCATTTAATCTCAATGGCTCGCCGATCAATGGGCAAGTCAATCAAAGTCTCATACATGGATCTCATCTTAGATTTCATGGCCTCAAGCCATTTCGCGGAATCTGGGCTCATCATCGCTTCCTCATAGTTCGTAGGCTCGTCATGGTCAAGTAACATGACCTCCAGAACAGGATTACCGTACCACTCTGGTGCGGATCTCACTCTGGTTTACCTACGAGGTTAGGTAGTAACTTGATCTGAAGTTACATGATCATCATCATTAGCTTCCTCACTAATTGGTGTAGTAGTCACAGGAACAGATTTCTGTGATGAACTACTTTCCAATAAGGGAGCAGGTACAATTACCTCATCAAGTTCTACTTTCCTCCTACTCACTTCTTTCGAGAGAAACTCCTTCTCTAGAAAGGATCCATTCTCAGCAATGAAAATCTTGCCTTCAGATCTGTGATAGACTGTGTACCCAACATTTCCTTTTGGGTATCCAATGAAGATGCACTTCTCCGATTTGGGTTTGAGCTTATCAGGTTGAAACTTTTTCACATAAGCATTGCAACCTCAAACTTTAAGAAACGACAGCTTATGTTTCTTGCCAAACCATAGTTCATACGGTGTCATCTCAACGGATTTAGATGGTGCCCTATTTAATTTGAATGTAGTTGTCTCTAATGCATAACCCCAAAACGATAGTGGTAAATCGGTAAGAGACATCATAGATCGCACCATATCTAATAAAGTACGGTTACGATGTTCGGACACACCATTACATTGTGGTGTTCCAGGTGGCGTGAGTAGTGAAACTATTTCACATTGTTTTAACTGAAGTCCAAACTCGTAACTCAAATATTTTACTTCTGCGATCATATCGTAGAAACTTTTATTTTTGTTACGATGATTCTCCACTTCACTCTGAAATTCTTTGAACTTTTCAAATGTTTCAGACTTGTGTTTCATCAAGTAGATATACTCATATTTGCTCAAATCATCTATGAAGATCAGAAAATAATGATACCTGCCGCGAGCCTCAATATTCATCGGACCACATACATCAGTATGTATGATTCCCAACAAATATGTTGCTCGCTCCATTGTTCTGGAGAATGGAGTCTTAGTCATCTTGCCCATGAGGCATGATTCACAAGCATCAACTGATTCATAATCAAGTGATTCCAAAAACCCATCAACATGGATTTTCTTCATGCGCTTTACACCAATATGACCTAAACGGCAGTGCCACAAATAAGTTGCACTATCATTATTAACTTTGCATCTTTTGGCTTCAATATTATGAAAATGTGTATCACCACGATCGAGATCCAACAAACCATTTTCATTGGGTGTATGAGCATAGAAGATTTTATTCATGTAAACAGAACAACAATTATTCTCTAACTTACATGAATAACCGTATTGCAATAAACATGATCCAATCATATTCATGCTCAACACAAACACTAAATAACATTTATTTTAGGTTTAACACTATCCCGAAAGTATAGGGAGTGTGCAATGATGATCATATCAATCTTGGAACCATTTCCAATACACATCGTCACTTCACCCTTAACTAGTCTCTGTTCATTCTGCAACTCCCGTTTCGAGTTACTATTCTTAGCAACTGAACTAGTATCGAATATCGAGGGGTTGCTATAAACACTAGTAAAGTACACATCAATAACATGTAT
Source organism: Triticum dicoccoides (assembly GCF_002162155.2). Classification (NCBI taxonomy): domain Eukaryota; kingdom Viridiplantae; phylum Streptophyta; class Magnoliopsida; order Poales; family Poaceae; genus Triticum; species Triticum dicoccoides. Next base: position 257,153,329 of record NC_041392.1, on the reverse strand, counting down.
ATCAAATATACCTATGTTCACTTTGCCATCCTTCTTATCCGCCAATTACTTGGGGTAGTTCTGCTTCCAGTGACCAGTCCCTTTGCAGTAGAAGCACTCAGTTTTAGGCTTAGTTCCAGACTTGGGTTTTTTCACTTGAGTAGCAACTTGCTTGCCGTTCTTCTTGAAGTTCCCGTTCTTCCCTTTGTCCCTTTGCTTGAAACAGGTGGTTTTGTTTACCATCAACACTTGATGCTTTTCTTGATTTCTACCTTTGTCGATTTCAGCATCACGAAAAGCTTGGGAATCGTTTCCGTTATCCCTTGCATATTATAGTTCATCATGAAGTTCTACTAACTTGGTGATGGTGACTAGGGAATTCTGTCAATCACTATTTTATCTGGAAGATCAACTCCCACTTGATTCAAGCGATTGTAGTACCCAGACAATCTGAGCACATGCTCATTGCTTGAGCTATTCTCCTCCATCTTTTAGCTATAGAACTTGTTGGAGACTTCATATCTCTCAACTCGGGTATTTACTTGAAATATTAACTTCAACTCCTAGAACATCTCATATGGTCCATGACATTCAAAACGTCTTTGAAGTCCCAATTCTAAGCCGTTTAAGCATGATGCACTAAACTATCAAGTAGTCATCATATTGAGCTAGCCAAACATTCATAACATCCGCATCTACTCCTGCAATAGGGTTGTCACCTAGCGGTGCATCAAGGACATAATTCTTCTGTGCAGCAATGAGGATAAACCTCATATCACGGATCCAATCCGCATCATTGATACTAACATCTTTCAACTTAGTTTTCTCTAGGAACATATCAAAAATAATACGGGGAGCTAAACGCGAGCTATTAATCTACAACATAGATATGCTAATACTACTAGGACTAAGTACAAGATAAATTTAAGTTCAATTAATCATATTACTTAAGAACTCCCACTTAGATAGACATCCCTCTAATCCTCTAAGTGATCACGTGATCCATATCAACTAAACCATGTCCGATCATCATGTGAGATGGAGTAGTTTCAATGGTGAACATCACTATGTTGATCATATCTACTATATGATTCACGCTCGACCTTTCAGTCTCAGTGTTCTGAGGCCATATCTGTTATATGCTAGGCTCGTCAAGTTTAACCTGAGTATTCCGCATGTGCAACTGTTTTGCACTCGTTGTATTTGAACGTAGAGCCTATCACACCCGATCATCATGTGGTGTCTCAGCACGAAGAACTTTCGCAACAGTGCATACTCAGGGAGAACACTTGTACCTTGATAATTAGTGAGAGATCATCTTATAAAGCTATCGTCAAACTAAGCAAAATAAGATGTATAAAAGTTAATCACATGCAATCAAAATATGTGACATGATATGGCCATCATCATCTTGTGCCTTTGATCTTCATCTCCAAAGCATCGTCATGATTTCCATCGTCATCGGCATGACACCATGATCCCCATCATCTTGATCTATATCAATGTGTCGTCACATGGTCGTCTCGCCAACTATTGCTCTTGCAACTATTGCTATCGCATAACGATAAAGTAAAGCAATTATTTGGCGCTTGCATCTTATGCAATAAAGAGACAACCATAAGGCTTCTGCCAGTTGCCGATAACTTCAACAGAACATGATCATATTACACAACAACTTATATCTCATCACGTCTTGACCATATCACATCACAACATGCCCTGCAAAAACAAGTTAGATGTCCTCTACTTTGTTGTTGCAAGTTTTACGTGGCTGCTATGGGCTGAGCAAGAACCGTTCTTACCTACGCATCAAAACCACAACGATAGTTTGTCAAGTTAGTGCTATTTTAACCTTCTCAAGGACCGGGCGTAGCCACACTCGATTCAACTAAAGTTGGAGAAACTGACACCCGCTAGTCACCTGTGTGCATAGCACGGCGGTAAAACCAGTCTCGCATAAGCATACGTGTAATTTCGGTTCGGGCCGCTTCATCCAACAATACCGCCGAACCAAAGTATGACATGCTGGTAAGCAGTATGACTTATATCGCCCACAACTCACTTGTGTTCTACTCGTGCATATGACATCTACGCATAAAACCTGGCTCGGATGCCACTGTTGGGGAACGTAGTAATTTCAAAAATTTCCTACGCACACGCAAGATCATGGTGATGCATAGCAACGAGAGGGGAGAGTGTTGTCTATGTACCCTCGTAGGCCGTTCACGGAAGCGTTATATCAACGCGGTTGATGTAGTCGTACGTCTTCACGATCTGACCGATACAAGTACCGAAAGCACGGCACCTCCGAGTTCTGCACACGTTCGGCTCGGTGACTTCCTCGCCTTCTCGATCCAGCAAGAGGGGTGAAGTAGTAGATGAGTTCCGGCAGCACGACGGCGTGGTGACGGTGTTGGTGAAGAACAATCTCCGCAGGGCTTCGCCTAAGCACTACGAAAACTAGGACGGAGGATAAACTAGAGGGGACGGGGTTGCCGGCACATGGCTTGGTGTTTCTTGATGTGTCCTGGGTGCTAGCCATACCCCTCTATTTATATGTTGAGCCTTGGGGTCGAAACTTGGAGTAAAAGCCTTCACAAAGTCGGTTTCACCTGAAAGGCAAGAGTCCTTCTCGGACTCCAGGGCCAGACGCCAGGGTTCCCAGTGTCTGGACCCAGACCCCAGGGACCCTGGCGTCTGGCCCCTGGACTCCGCAAAACTTCCTTTTGCGCTTTCCAAAAACCTTATGGGCTTTCCCCTTTGGCCAAAATAAAGTGTTCTCGTACCCAAACATTTCGGGAAACATCCGGAACCCCTTCCGGTGACCAAACACTATTATCCCATATATCAAACTTTATCTCCGGACCATTCCGGAGTTCCTCGTCATGTCCGTGATCTCATCCCGGACTCCGAACAACATTCGCTCATCAACATACATAACTCATATAGTACTATATCGTCAACGAACGTTAAGCGTGCGGACCCTATGGGTTCGAGAACTATGTAGACATGACCGAGACACCTCTCTGCTCAATAACCAATAGCGGGACCTGGATGCCCATATTGGCTCCTACATATTCTATGAAGATCTTTATCGGTTAGACCGCATAACCACATACGTTGTTCCCTTTGTCATCGGTATGTTACTTGCCCGAGATTCGATCGTTGGTATCTCAATACCTAGTTCAATCTCGTTACCGGCAAGTCTCTTTACTCGTTCCATAATACATCATCCCGCAACTAACTCATTAGTTGCAATGCTTGCAAGGCTTATAGTGATGTGCATTACCGAGTGGGCCCAGAGATACCTCTCCGACAATTGGAGTGACAAATCCTAATCTTGAAATACGCCAACCCAACAAGTACCTTTGGAGACACCTGTAGAGCACCTTTAGAGTCACCCAGTTATGTTGTGACGTTTGGTGGCACACAAAGTGTTCCTCCGGTAAATGCGAGTTGCATAATCTCATAGTCACAGGAACATGTATAATTCATGAAGAAAGAAATAGCAACAAACTAAATGATCAAGTGCTAAGCTAACAGAATGGGTCAAGTCAATCACATCATTCTCCTAATGATGTGATCCCGTTAATCAAATGACAACTCATGTCTATGGTTCGGAAACTTAACCATCTTTGATCAACGAGCTAGTCAAGTAGAGGCATACTAGTGACACTCTGTTTGTCTATGTATTCACACATGTATTATGTTTCCGGTTAATACAATTCTAGCATGAATAATAAACATTTATCATGAAATAAGGAAATAAATAATAACTTTATTATTGCCTCTAGGGCATATTTCCTTCAATTAATTGGTGCAAGTATTTCCCAATATTGTCTTGGTTCAAAAAACAAAGTGAAAGTATTTCAAATGTATTAGGTGCTTGATCCTTAATTACAACAAAAATGAGGAAATTTATTAGTGAAAATATTTGTGCTCTTGGAAAACAAATGGAAGTATTTCAGATGTACTATTAGCCTGATCCTTAATTAGAGAAAAGCGAGGTGATTAATTATTGGAAGTATTTCGGCTCAAAAAAAGTCTTGGTTCAAAAAACAATATGAAAGCATTTTGGATGTATTAGTCGTCTGGTCCTTAATTAGAGCAAAAACAAGATGATTAATTAGCGTTTGCATATTTTCCGTGCTTTGAAGGACTCACCATGCAGGAGTTAATCGGGCTATTAATCAATACATGTTAATTGAGGCAGTAACTATATGCATGGTGGTTGGCTAAGTTCTCGCAATGCAAAGAATGCAGAGAGTGCTGGGTTCATTGATAATGTGAGGAGGACCCACTTTAAACGCAAATACCAGTGATATATGAGGAGGCTGTGATAATTATACACAATAAAAATTCTTGGTGATACTAGTTATGGACGGTTGTTTTTTTGAAGGTTGTTGATGACCACTGA
>NC_041392.1:257136991-257148197 GCF_002162155.2 Triticum dicoccoides | reverse complement strand
GGCTCTCTCTTATGTAAGAGAGTTCAAAAAGGAAAGTACAAGAGGCATATCCACCTCTGTGACTCTATGTTGTAACAGCTCGAAGTCACCTTTAAATCTACATAGCCACGGCGTGGTACTGGGATCCATAGATCTAAAATGTGTGTTGTTCCTTTCCTTCCAAAGGCTCCATGCGTCCACCAAGAAGATCTCGAAGAAAAGGTTCCTGTTTTGAGTCTGCTTCACGGTTTTGATTAGTTGCAGACGACATGTACTGGAAGGCCACACAAGCCCAAGCTTGTCCCAGCATTGCTTTCTAAACGTGCATGTAAAAATCATGTGGTCGACTATTTCTTTTATGGGTAGGCCGCATAATAGGCAATTGTGATCGTCTTCAATATTGTAGTGACAACGTTTCAGCATGTTCCTAGTATTGAGTCTGTCATTAAGGAGCCAGCCAAAGACCTTCATGTTGACAACACGCTTTGATTTCCATAGCCAACTGAATGCTTGGTGTGATTGAACGTCCCTGAAGTAGACTCTGTAGTAGTTTGTAGATTTGAAATCAGTTTTCCCTCAGGTGTAGTGCCAAACGTCACTATTAGCCGCCATAGGCAGTATTTGTGTAGATAACATCTGCATGTCTCCGACCTCAGCATGAGCCTGGCGAGAGAGTGACAGGTGGAATGCCTCCGCTAGTGCTGTAGTGAGCAAGAAATCCCTGACTAAAATATCTTCTTTCAGCGCATAAGAAAAGGCTCGTGGGTGGGAGATTTGGAGTATATTTGGGAGCCAATGGTCTTTCCAGAACAGCTCTGTGGTGCCACAAACCATATTGACTTGTGAGATCCCTCGAAACACTGGTGTGAGTTTGATAATTTTGCACCACCAAAAGGAGCCCATGTGATCTGATGCATGCAGAATCTTGTGTTGATAGTGTGCATTCCACGTTAGGTGGACCCATGGGATGTCTTCCTTGGTATTAAATTTGTACAATTATTCCATAAGGAGAGCTTCATTCTGTACTTTGAGGTTGATGATCCCGAGGCCACCATGTTTCTTGGGCTTGCAAACCATGTCCCAAGCAGCAAGGGAGTTACACTTTTCACCCTGCTAAGTCTTTTTGGTCCAGAGGCATCTTCTTCTGATCTTGTCCTGAAGTTCTATTAACTTGGGAGGAAGCTTGAGAGTGCACATGGCATAGATCAAAAACCGTGGAGTTGAGGACAGAAAGTTTCCTCCATCGAACATGAGTGATAGTGTTGAAGTTAGTCGTCTTTCTGCCAAGCACACCAGCGGCATGAAATCTTGCATCGATGGGCGAGAAGTACCCATAGGCAACCCCAAATATGTGAACCACATTGATCCAATAGAGCATCTGAAAATTGAAGCCAAGCTCGAGCTCAAGTTGGCCTCCATATTAATGGGAATCAATGTGGATTTGTGGAAATTTATTTTGAGCCCAACGGATTCAGCATTGTCTGATAAGATGTTCTTAATGGTTTGGGCTTGTTTGGTGCATGCTGGGAGGACCAAGATGGTATCATCCGCGTATTGCATCACCGGGTAGTCTGTTTGATCGTTGCATGGAAACAGGAGTTGGATCCGGCCAACTCTGTATGCATCATTGTAGTCTGCTGCTAGCACAAAGATTAGTGGTGAGAGGGGGTCCCCCTAACGGACACCACGTCGGCAATGGAATTGACGACCCGCAACACCATTGAGGAGGACCGAGATTTGTCTGAGAAGATGCATTTAATTCGGGTGAGCCACCTGTCATTAAAACCCATATGCTTCATAATCTTCAGCATGGGGGCATGCTCAACTGTGTTGAAAGCTTTGGCAAAGTCAAGTTTGAGAATTGCAATTGCTTTTTTTGGAAGACTGACATTGGTGAATATATAGGAAAGCCCAAGCTACGCAGTCTTGTATCGATCACCCCTTAAGAAATCCGTCCCACCAAGTTTGCAATGCAAACTCTCTATTTCCCTTCGTAACATTTCGGTCTTACTGAAATGAGCGATCGGTCCCACCGTGTTTGCTTGACCAACTCCCTGTTTGCTCATTGCTGAAATCGGTCTCACCGAGTTCATGCAATCGGTCACACCGAGACGAGGTTTTGCCCCAAGTCTAGAACATCGGTCCCACCGAGTTGATCATGTCGGTCCCACTAAGAATCCTAACGTTCACATTTTGAACTGAATCAGTTTCACCGAGTTCTCCTATTTGGCCTGATCGAGTTGGGTCAAATGTGTGTAACGGTTGGATTTTGTGTGGAGGCTATATATACCCCTCCACCCCTTCTCTATTCAAGAGAGAGCCATCAGAATATGCCTACACTTCCACTACTCATTTTCTGAGAGAGAAGCACCTAATCATGTGTTGAGACCAAGACATTCCAATTCAACCACAAGAATCTTAATCTCTAGCCTTCCCCAAGTTGCTTTCCACTCAAATCATCTTTCCACCATAGCCAAATCTGTGTGAGAGAGTGGCGTGTTGGGGAGACTATCATTTGAAGCACAAGACCAAGGAGTTCATCATCATCACACCATCTATTACCTTTTGGAGAGTGGTGTCTCCTAGAATGGTTAGGTGTCACTTGGGAGCCCCCGACAAGATTGTGGAGTTTGAACCAAGGAGTTTGTAAGGGCAAGGAGATTGCCTACTTCGTGAAGATCTACCCGAGTGAGGCAAGTCCTTCGTGGGCGATGGCCATGGTGGAATAGACAAGGTTGCTTCTTCGTGGACCCTTCATGGGTGGAGCCCTCTGTGGACTCGCGCATCCGTTACCCTTCGCGAGTTGAAGTCTCCACCAACATGGACGTATGAGAGCACCACCTATCGGAACCATGCCAAAAATCTTCGTGTCTACATTGCGTTTGTCTTCTCCAAACCCTTCCCTTTACCTTCATATGCAATGTTTTACTTCCCGCCTCCACACCCTTAGAATTGCATGTGTAGGTTGATTGCTTGACTTGTTCTAAGTTGCTAAAATATGCCAAGACTTAAAATTGGGAAAATGCTAGATTTTTATTTGGTCAAGTAGTCTAATCACCCCCTCTAGACCTACTTTCGATCCTACAAGTGGTATCAGAGCTTTGGTCTCCATTTTCCTTGATTTCCATAGCTTTGGTGATCACAGCCTTGGTTTCACAACCTAGGATAGTATGGCATCTAGCGATGGAAATTACCACCGTAGAGGTCCTTACTTTCATGGTACTAATTTTGCTAGTTGGAAGCATAAGTTGAAAATGCATATTCTTGGACATAACCACGCATTTGGGCTATTGTGTGTATTGGTTTGCAAGGTGAATTCTTCGAGGATGGAAGAGAACCGAATCGTGAAGCGACCGCAAAAGAATTGAAGATGTTGCAATACAATGCTCAAGCTTGTGATATCCTCTTCAACAGATTGTGCCCCGAAGAATCCTACAAAATCAGCCACCTTGATAATGCAAAGGAAATTTGGTATAGTTTAGTTGATATACACGAAGGTACCGAGTCCGTCAAGGAATGCAAATTGGATGTGCTTCAAAGTCAACTTGACAAGTTCGAAATGAAGGATGGTGAAGGAGTCGCTGAGATGTACTCTAGGCTTGCTCTCATCACAAATGAGATTGCCGGCTTAGGAAGTGAAGAGATGACCGACAGATTCATCATCAAGAAGATCCTAAGAGCCTTGGATGGAAAATATGATACCATGTGCACCTTGATCCAATGAAGCCCAATTACAAAGATCTCAAGCCAACGAAAGTCATTTGTAGAATTGTTGCTCATGAGATGTCACTTAAGGATAAGGAAGAGCTTCACAACAAGTCTAGTGGTCCTTACAAAGATTCATGTGATGCCCCTACAACGTCAAGTGAGAAACAAGTCTTCAATGAAGAATTGAGCCTAATGATGAAGAACTTCAACAAGTTCTACAAAAGTAGAAGCAAAGAGAGAAGTTCCAAGTCAAAGTCCTACAATGACTCGATCTCTTTGCCCCTACGGGAATCTCCACCATCATTGTCATTGTAGCGAGTTCGTCGCCGAGTTAGGGTACAACCTCGATCTCTTTGTGCTTTTTTTTAACTCCGATTCTAGCACAAACATCAATGCCTAGTTTCTTTCCACGATTGAGACCAATCTATCCACTGAAAACTTCCTCTAGAATAGATTTGATGCAAAAACTTAGGGTTAGGTTTCCGCCGAACTCATCTCGAATCGACCGATCTGAAGATTCTAGTCTCACCGATTTGGCCCAGGCCATTGCACATGTACTACTCGGTCTGACGAAGTGTACGAATCGGTGTGACCGTGTTTACTTTCTCTGTGAAACCCTAGCATCTCGGAGTCACCGAACTGCATTTCGGTCTGACCGAAACTGTATGTTTGGACTCTAAAGCTGTTTCGGTGTCACCGACTTTGTCATATCAGTAGCTCCGAAATACTTTCTGCACAAAACTAAAATTAAGTTTTTGTCTCAATTTTTTGCAAAAATAGCTGTGCTTTGTGATGCTCATCCACTCTACCTATACCTATCTATTCACAGGGTTAGTTTCAGCCATGTCAGACAATAGTGATAGTCAGAACAGGCCAGAGGAGCAGGTAAATCTTAGTGAGGGCACTAGTCCCTCCAACAGCAGCTATGATGAAGGTAGTAGAAGCACCACAAGCAATTTTCCTAAGGCTGCAACAAGGACATGGAAGAAGAGAACCTCAGATTCTGAAGATGAGGACTTTGTTGTTGATGAGGATGTCACCTCAAAGAAGAAAGTGCTCAAGAAGGAGCAAGCTGCTGCTGCTGCCATCAAGCCTGGTATGCACAAGAAGGCTCCTGCCAAGAGGAAGCCCATGTCTAAAGCTAGAGCCTCCACTCTAGAAACCATGGAGTTCACTCTTGAACCAAGAGAGGAAGAGGTTGCTGGAGGAAAGAAAAGGAAGGAGAGAGTCAAGAAGACTATGGCTAGAGTCATTGGCAGATCTTCGATGATGAGAGAGTCTGATGAGGAAGAGGAGGAGGAAGAGCCAGCTGCACCAGCTCCAAAGTCACAAAAGCTCATGGGGGATGCTATCAAGTCTGAGGCTGCTCCATCTAAGCCAAAGACAGCCCCCAAGCCTCAAACTCAAGCTCATGCCCCCAAGTCAACTGCACCCAAGAGATCCACCAGAAACATTTCAGCTGCAAAGAAGAACAAGGCCCTAGTGCCTGAAGTTCAATAGGATGAAGAGCAACAAGTGCTCAGAAAGCTAAAGCCCAAGATTCCAGATCATGATGACAATCATCCAGTTGCTGAAAATATGAAGTTGAGAAAAGATGCAGGTCTTAGATTGTGGAGACAGACTGATCCATATGCTGTAGGGAGAAGAACTGTTGTTGATTATCACTTTCATACCAAAGAACAACAAGATTTCTATGAGACAGTCCTGTTGGACAAGAAGCCCATTGTTAGTGACATGAGATGGGTTGATTGGAAATTCATTGATGATGATTGAGGATTACTTTCTAGGAGTTCATGAGAGTTTCAGAATGAACGGTGTTGACACTTTTGTTGGTCAAAATTTGACAAAATGGAACGATGAAATGGTTATGCAATTCTATTCGACTACTCATTTCTATCCAAATGGCAAGATTGTCTGGATGACTGAATGCACAAGATATCAATCGTCAATTGCTGAATGGGCCAAGTTGATCAATGCCCCTGAAGAATCTGAAGATGACACAGATGTGTATGCCAAGCCCAGGAAGGATCACAACTCCATGGCTCACATGTACAAGCAAATTCCTGATGATGCTTTGGAAACTCACAAGTTGGGGTCTATCTATTATCTGCTGTCAAGTCTTACCATGATTAACAATATATTGAGGCATACTCTATTGCCCAAGTCAGGAGATCATAGGATAATCCGAGGCCACTCAATCAACCTGCTTCATATGTTTGATGTGCCAGAGAAGTTCAAGGTGATGAGTTTCATTGTTGAAACTATGAAGAGAACTGCTGCTAATCAAAAAAGATCATGTGGATATGCCCCTCACATTCAGATGCTAATCAACTCCAAGTGGGGACAACGACAGATCTTCCTGACAAGGAGCATCTTCCCCTGTGTAGCGACCCGACCTCAGATGGTCAAGTCTTTGTGCTTACGTGTCATCCCTGGATCGGTATTGCTGACACACAATACTCGAGGATTTATAACAGAGTTCAATCACACACTTATTACATCGAATGTCTCAAAAGAGAACTTATTACAATAATATGGCTGAAGGCCATCTAAATATGATAATAGTGGAAGCCTTGAAGGTAGAAGAGTCCATCCATCTACATGGCAAAACTAAGTGCATGACAATGACCTAGCGCACCTTACTCTTCGTCTGAAAATTCTGCAACATAATACGTTGCAGCCTGTGTAGGTCAACACATGGAATATGCTGGCAAGATAACACTATAGAGAAATGAACAAATAACAACTATCACTACATGCATATATGGCTGGTAGAGGCTCTACGGTTATCATTTGCATAAAGCTAATTTTTCCCTACAACAGAGGAATATATTTTATTTAACTACCAAGTTGGTTGAAAATTATTGAGAAGGTTCCTCCAACTCAATCCCAAAATAATAATTATGACCTAACACGTTAATTAAGTAGAGTGACGAGATCAAACCAATAATTCAAGTACCAGATACTCAAAAATGTCCATAATCGGGGACACAGCTAACCATGATTAGTTTATACACTCTGCAGAGGTTTGCGCACTTTTCCCCACAAGACTCAATCTCCTTCATTGGATTTTCTCACACTACATGATGTTTGAGAAACGGATGACCGGGACACAATCTTTCAGAAGCATTAACTCTTTACTCTGGGTAGACAATACCACCTACGTCCCCTACATCTGCTAGCCTACCACTGAAAGAGGTCACACAACTTACTCAACTATGCCAGAGCCCATAATGGCTTGTGGCTGCACACGGAAGTTTCTAGCATGAATAATCTTATGATCCCTTTGAGCCTGGGTGGCAAACCATAGGATGATCACACGGGTTCTCTGGGATATCCTAGGACAACACTGGATTGCTCCAGGTGCCCGCAACCAATCCACCCAGATGTGCATTAAAGTAGCCACATTAAGTTTAACAATTAATTAATAATAACTCTCACTTCTGTCATGGATCACTCAAACCAAACCACGTCTACGAGCATAGCATAGCAGTATAAGCATATGTAGAACTCCCAGGGTTTGAATAAAAGTCAATAGGTTCCTACCTCACCAACTACTTCCCAATTACCCACATGTTTTCAAATCCTACTCATGCAATGATTGAGGGTTCAAACTAATGCATAAAAACTGGGTAATAAGGGATATGATCAAAGTGTTACTTGCCTTGCTGACGATCGGAAAACCCTAGTGATTCGTAGTAGCAAGCCTCACACTCCCGAAACTTTATCGTGAACAAACAATAGCATACATAAGCACTCAAGCATAAGATGCAAAGGTAAAACCCAAAAGAAAAGATCCAAACTGAAAGTTCAAGTGAAGAGCTTCGATTTGCAAAAAGAATCAATCAAATCGGAGCTACGAAACTCAAACTACGATAAAAAAAGTTCAAAACCAAATCTTCTTGAAACCAAATTTTAAATTTTCAAAATTATGTTCAAGTTGATTATCTAGAAAGAGGGGAACAATACGAAGATTTTTGCATTGGTTTCACTGGATTTGGACAAACAAACAAAAAGTACCGGAGGTTTGAAGTTCAGGGACTAATTTGTGATAAAAGTTATTATGGATAGGTCCCTGGCCGAAAATAAAACTAAAAGAAAAATCTATTGAACGAATGTTCGCTAACAGATTCCAACGAACGGAAACCGTTCGTTAAAACCATCTAACCAGTGAATGTTTACTAATTAGACTAATATAAAAAACAAAAAATTGATCTAAAACTAAACCGATCTAAAAAATAAACCGGGAAAACCGAACGGTTTTTATACCATTTAACCAGAGAAAACCGACGACGGGATCCGGCGGGCGGCGGCGAGATCCGGCGGCTGCTGCGACGGGGCGATGGCGGCGGTGCGGGGAGGCGACACGGGGCAGCGGCGGCACGGGCGATGGTTTGCGGCGGCGGCTTGGCAGCAGTGGCGGCGCTGACGATGGCGGCGAGGCAACGACGGGGGAGGGTGAGGAGAGAGAGGTCGGGAGGCAACATTTATAGGAGGGGGAAGGGGCGAGTCCGACTTGCGGGAGGGGCAAGCGGGGCGACAGCGGCTCCGACCCGGACTCCGCGAGAGTCCGGCGTGAGCACGGGGACGAGGCGTGGCGCGCTGGGACGTGGCCCGACTGCGACTGGGCCGGCCCAGAAACTTTTTTTAAAATGAATTTTGTCGCGTACAAAAATCCTAATAAAATATAAAAAAATCTAAAAAATTCCAGAAACAATTTTCACCGACCAAACCTAATATTTAGGACAAGATGAACATTTTTCTAGACTAAAATTCAATTTTAAAAAATGCATGTTTTTCTCTAATTCAAATAAAATAGCAAATAAAATAATAATTTGATTTAAAAAAATTCTTCTCCAATATTTCTCTTCTGTTGAAGAAGTCATATTATCTTCTCTCATTTATTTTTATTGTTGGAAATAATTGGAGAGAAATAATTAAAATCAAATTGATCCTCCTTTTAAATTTGAAGATAAATTCAAATATGAAAATCTGTGAAACCTCCAACTCTCTCCTTGGGTCCTTGAGTTGCTTAAGATTTCTAGGATCACAACCAAATGCAAATAAAAATATGATGTGCATATGATGATCTATGTATAACATCCAAATTGAAAATTGGGACATTACAAACCAACCCCCCTTAAGATGAATCTCGCCCGCGAGATTCGGGTTGGCTAGAAAATAGGTGTGGGTGGTCTTTCCATAGGTCTTCCTCTCGCTCCCAGGTGGCTTCCTCCTCGGTATGGTGGCTCCACTAAAATTTGCGAAACTTGATAACCTTGTTGCGTGCAACTCGGCTAGCAAACTCGAGAATCTTGACGGGTTTCTCCCCGTTGGTTAGGTCACTCTCCAATTGAATTGCTTCCAGGGGCACCGTATCTCTCAAAGGAATATCGGCCATCTCGGCATGACACTTCTTCAATTGGGAAACGTGAAATACATCATGAACTCCCGACAAACCTTCGGGTAATTCCAACTTGTAGGCCACTGCTCCCATACGTTCCAAAACTTGATATGGTCCTACAAATCATGGGGCTAACTTTCCTTTAACTCCAAATTGTTTGACTCCTCACAGTAGTGACACACGAAGATATGCCCTGTCTCCGATTTCATAGACTACCTCTTTGCGTTTAGTGTCAGCATAACTCTTCTGCCTGGACTGAGCTACCTTCAGTCTATCACGAATCAACTTAACCTTCTGTTCAGATTCCTTGATTAAATCTGGTCCGAACAACTAACGATCTCCAACTTCATCCCACATCAACGGTGTCCTGCACCTCCTTCCATACAAAGCTTCGAAAGGGGCCATCTTCAAACTAGCCTGACAGCTGTTGTTGTAAGAGAACTCCACGTAAGGCAAATTATCATCCTAACTAGAGCCATAATCTAGCGCACAAGCTCTCAACATGTCTTCCAGAATCTGATTGACTCTCTCGGTCTGTCCATCTATCTACGAATGAAAGGCTGTACTGAACTGTAACCTTGTACCCAAAGTCTAGTGTAACTGATTCCAAAACTTCGAGGTAAATTGTGTTCCTCGATCTGATACAATGGTCCTCGAAACTCCATGCGGACATACGATCATGGTCATATATATCTTGGCCAACTTCGCGCTCGTATAGGTGGTCTTCACGGGAATAAAGTGAGCCACTTTGGTCAAGCGATCTACTACTACCCAGATAGAGTCATATCCTGATCGGGTCCTTTGTAATCCGGTGACAAAATCCATGCCAAGTTTATCCCACTTCCATTCGGGTATCAGCATAGGCTGTAGTAACCCTGCTGGCTTCTGGTGTTCTACCTTAACTCTCTGACATACATCACATACTGCTACATACCCGGCAATATCCTTCTTCATACCGGTCCACCAGAAACGTTCCTTCAAATCCAAATACATCTTAGTGTTTCCGGGGTGAATCGAGTATGGCGAGTCGTGAGCTTCCTGAAGTATTAATTTCCTGATCTCTGGTTATTGGGCATATAAATACGTGAAGGAAATATGCCCTAGAGGTAATAATAAAGTTTTTATTTATATTTCCTTATACCATGATAAATGTTTATTATTCATGCTAGAATTGTATTAACCGGTAACTTAGTACATGTGTGAATACATAGACAAACAAAGTGTCACTAGTATGCCTCTACATTGACTAGCTCGTTGAATCAATGATGGTTATGTTTCCTAACCATAGACATGAGTTGTCATTTGATTAATGGGATCACATCATTAGAGAATGATGTGATTGACTTGACCCATCCGTTAGCTTAGCATGATGATCGTTTACTTTGTTGCTATTTCTCTCTCCATAACTTATACATGTTCCTATGACTATGAGATCATGCAACTCCCGAATACCGGAGGAACACTTAGTGTGCTATCAAACATCACAACGTAACTAGGTGACTATAAATATGCTCTACAGGTGTCTCCGATGGTGTTTGTTGAGTTGGGATAGACCGAGATTAGGATTTGTCACTCCGAGTTTCGGAGAGGTATCTCTGGGCCCTCTCGGTAATGCACATCACTATAAGCCTTGCAAGCAATGTGACTAATGAGTCAGTTACGGGATGATGCATTACGGAACGAGTAAAGAGACTTGCCGGTAACAAGATTGAACTAGGTAGTGAGATACCGACGATCAAATCTCGGGCAAGTAACATACCGATGACAAAGGGAACAACGTATATCGTTGTGCGGTTTGACCGATAAAGATCTTCGTAGAATATGTGGGAGCCCATATGAACATCCAGGTTCCGCTATTAGTTATTGACTGGAGATGTGTCTCGGTCATATCTACATAGTTCTCGAACCCGTAAGGCCTGCACGCTTAACGTTTGGTGAGGATCGGTATTATGAGTTTATGTGGTTTAATGTACCAAAGGTAGTTCGGGATCCCGGATATGATCACAGACATGACGATGAGTCTCAAAATGGTCGAGACATAAAGATTGATATATTGGACGGCTATATTCTAACACCGGAAGTGTTTCGGGTGATTTCGGAGAAAACCGGAGTGTC
>NC_041392.1:257124671-257136708 GCF_002162155.2 Triticum dicoccoides | reverse complement strand
TCCCTTTAGGGAGTCCGAATTGGACAAGGGAGGGGGGCGCCCCCCCTTTCCTTCTCCTCTTCCTCTCCCTTCCTTCCTTCCTTCCCCTTCTCCTCCTAGTAGGACTAGGAAAGGAGGAATCCTACTCCTACTAGGAGGAGGATTTCTCCTCCCTTGGCACGCCACTAGGGCCGGCCGGCCTACCCCCTTGCTCCTTTATATACAGGGGTAGGGGGCACCCTAGAACACAGAAGTTGATTGCTTTTAGCCGTGTGCGGTGCCCCCCTCCACCATAATCCACCTCGGTCATCTTGTCGTAGTGCTTAGGCGAAGCCCTGTTCCGGTAGCTTCATCATCACCGTCATCACGCCGTTGTGCTGACGGAGCTCTCCCTCGACACTCAGCTGGATCGAGAGTTCATGGGACGTCACCGAGCTGAACGTGTGCAGATCGCAGAGGTGCCGTAATTTCGGTACTAGGATCAGTCGGATCGTGAAGACGTACGTCTACATCAACCGCATTGTCATAAGGGTACGTGGACAATACTCTTCCCCTCTCGTTGCTATGCATCACCTATATGGATCTTGCGTGTGCGTAGGATTTTTTTGAAATTACCGCGTTTCCCAATAGTGGCATCCGAGCCAGGTCTATGCGTAGATGTTATATGCACGAGTAGAACACAAAGGAGCTGTGGGCGTGGGTATAGATATATTTCTTGCCGTCACTAGTTGATTATTGATTCAGCGGCATTGTTGGAGATGAAGCGGCTCAGACCGACATTACGCGTTGGAAATATGCCCTAGAGGGAATAATAAATTGGTTATTATTATATTTCCTTGTTCATTATAATCGTTTATTATCCATGCTAGAATTGTATTGATAGGAAACTCAGATACATGTGTGGATACATAGACAACACCATGTCCCTAGTGAGCCTCTAGTTGACTAGCTCGTTGATCAATAGATGGTTACGGTTTCCTGACCATGGACATTGGATGTCATTGATAACGGGATCACATCATTAGGAGAATGATGTGATGGACAAGACCCAATCCTAAGCCTAGCACAAGATCATGTAGTTCGTATGCTAAAGCTTTTCTAATGTCAAGTATCATTTCCTTAGACCATGAGATTGTGCAACTCCCGGATACCGTAGGAGTGCTTTGGGTGTGCCAAACGTCACAACGTAACTGGGTGGCTATAAAGGTACACTACAGGTATCTCCGAAAGTGTCTGTTGGGTTGGCACGAATCGAGACTGGGATTTGTCACTCCGTGTAAACGGAGAGGTATCTCTGGGCCCACTCGGTAGGACATCATCATAATGTGCACAATGTGATCAAGGAGTTGATCACGGGATGATCTGTTATGAAACGAGTAAAGAGACTTGCCGGTAACGAGATTGAACAAGGTATCGGGATACCGACGATCGAATCTCGGGCAAGTATCGTACCGATAGACAAAGGGAATTGTATACGGGATTGATTAAGTCCTTGACATCGTGGTTCATCCGATGAGATCATCGTGGAGCATGTGGGAGCCAGCATGGGTATCCAGATCCCACTGTTGGTTATTGACCGGAGAGTTGTCTCGGCCATGTCTGCATGACTCCCAAACCCGTAGGGTCTACACACTTAAGGTTCGATGACGCTAGGGTTATAGGGAAAGTATGTACGCGGTTACCAAATGTTGTTTGGAGTCCCGGATGAGATCCCGGACATCACGAGGAGTTCCGGAATGGTCTGGAGGTAAAGATTGATATATAGGAAGTATGGTTTTGGCCACCGGAAGTGTTCCGGGCATCACCGGTAGTGTACCGGGACCACCGGAGGGGTCCAGGGGTCCACCAGGTGGGGCCACCAGCCCCGGAGGCCTACATGGGCCAATAGTGGGAAGGGACCAGCCCCTAGGTGGGCTAGGGCGCCTCCCACCAATGCCCAAGGCGCCTCCAATAGGGGAAGGGGCAAACCCTAGGGCAGATGGGCCCTAAGGCCCACCCTAGGCGCGCCTCCCGCTCTCCCCCTTGTGGCCGCCACCCTAGATGGGATCTAGGGCTGCCGCACCCCTTGGGGTGGGATCCCTAGGTGGGGGCGCAGCCCTCCCTCTCCCTCTATATATAGTGGAGGCAAAGGGGCAGCCCAACACACGATTCAATCTCCCTGTTGGCGCAACCCTACCCCTCTTCCTCCTCGTCTCTCGTAGTGCTTGGCGAAGCCCTGCTGGAGTCCCGCGCTCCTCCACCACCACCACGCCGTCGTGCTGCTGCTGGATGGAGTCTTCCCCAACCTCTCCTTCTCCCCTTGCTAGATCAAGGCGTAGGAGACGTCACCGGGCTGTACGTGTGTTGAACACGGAGGTGCCGTCCGTTCGGCACTAGGATCATCGGTGATTTGGATCACGACGAGTACGACTCCATCAACCCCATTCACTTGAACGCTTCCGCTTAGCGATCTACAAGGGTATGTATATGCACTCTCCTTCCCCTCATTGCTAGATTACTCCATAGATTGATCTTGGTGATGCATAGAAAATTTTGAATTTCTGCTACGTTCCCCAACAGTGGCATCATGAGCTAGGTCTATGCGTAGTTTCTATGCACGAGTAGAACACAAGTTGTTGTGGGTGTTGATTTTGTCAATTTGCTTGTCGTTACTAGTCTTATATTGATTCGGCGGCATCGTGGGATGAAGCGGCCCGGACCGACCTTACACGTACTCTTACGTGAGACTGGTTCCACCGACTGACATGCACTAGTTGCATAAGGTGGCTAGCGGGTGTCTGTCTCTCCCACTTTAGTCGGATCAGATTCAATGAAAAGGGCCCTTATGAAGGGTAAATAGAAATTGGCATATCACGTTGTGGTTTTCGCGTAGGTAAGAAACGTTCTTGCTAGAAACCTATAGCAGCCACGTAAAAACTTGCAACAACAATTAGAGGACGTCTAACTTGTTTTTGCAGCAAGTGTTTTGTGGTGTGATATGGCCAAAGGATGTGATGCATGATATATGTGATGTATGAGATGATTATGTTCTTGTAATAGGAATCACGACTTGCATGTCGATGAGTATGACAACTGGCAGGAGCCATAGGAGTTGTCTTAATTTATTTATGACCTGCGTGTCAATATAAACGTCATGTAATTACTTTACTTTATTGCTAACCGTTAGCTGTAGTAGTAGAAGTAATAGTTGGCGAGCCAACTTCATGAAGACACGATGATGGAGATCATGGTGTCATGCCGGTGACAATGATGATCATGGAGCCCCGAAGATGGAGATCAAAAGGAGCAAAGTGATGATGGCCATATCATGTCACTATTTGATTGCATGTGATGTTTATCATGTTTACATCTTATTTGCTTAGAACGGCGGTAGCTTAAATAAGATGATCCCTCACTAAAATTTCGAGAAAGGTGTTCCCCCTAACTGTGCACCGTTGCGAAGGTTCGTTGTTTCGAAGCACCACGTGATGATCGGGTGTGATAGATTCTAACGTTCGAATACAACGGGTGTTGACGAGCCTAGCATGTACAGACATGGCCTCGGGACACATGCGAAACACTTAGGTTGACTTGACGAGCCTAGCATGTACAGACATGGCCTCGGAACACGGAAGACCGAAATGTCGAACATGAGTCGTATAGAAGATACAATCAACATGAAGATGTTCACCGATGATGACTAGTCCGTCTCACGTGATGATCGGACACGGCCTAGTTGACTCGGATCATGTAATCACTTAGATGACTAGAGGGATGTCTATCTGAGTGGGAGTTCATAAGATGAACTTAATTATCCTGAACATAGTCAAAAGGTCTTCGCAAATTATGTCATGGCTCGCGCTTCAGTTCTACTGTTTAGATATGTTCCTAGAGAAAATTTAGTTGAAAGTTGATAGTAGCAATTATGCGGACTAGGTCCATAAACTGAGGATTGTCCTCATTGCATCATAGAAGGCTTATGTCCTTAATGCACCGCTCAGTGTGCTGAACCTC
This sequence comes from Triticum dicoccoides, assembly GCF_002162155.2. Taxonomy (NCBI): domain Eukaryota; kingdom Viridiplantae; phylum Streptophyta; class Magnoliopsida; order Poales; family Poaceae; genus Triticum; species Triticum dicoccoides. Next base: position 257,132,736 of record NC_041392.1, on the reverse strand, counting down.
GAACGTCATCTGTGGATGTTGCGAACATCTGACATACACATTTTGATAACTACGTGATAGTTCAGTTAAACGGTTTAGAGTTGAGGCACCGAAGACGTTTTGATACGTTGTGAAACATATGAGATGTTTCGAGGGCTGAAATTGGGATTTCAGGCTCGTGCCCACGTCAAGAGGTATAAGACCTCCGACGATTTTCTTAGCCTGCAAACTAAGGGAGAAAAGCTCAATTGTTGAGCTTGTGCTCAGATTGTCTGAGTACAACAATCATTTGAATCGAGTGGGAGTTGATCTTCCAGATGAGATAGTGATGTTTCTCCGAAGTCATTACCACCAAGCTACTAGAGCTTCGTGATGAACTATAATATATCAGGGACATATATGATGATCCTTGAGATATTCGCGATGTATGACACCACAAAAGTAGAAATCAAGAAGGAGCATCAATTGTTGATGGTTGGTGAAACCACTAGTTTCAAGAAGGGCAAGGGCAAGAAGGGATACTTCATGAAACGGCAAATCAGCTGCTGCTCTAGTGAAGAAACCCAAGGTTGAACCCAAACCCGAGACTAAGTGCTTCTGTAATAAGGGGAACAGCCACTGGAGCAGAATTACCCTAGATACTTGGTAGATGAGAAGGCTGGCAAGGTCGATAGAAGTATATTGGATATACATTGTGTTAATGTGTACTTTACTAGTACTCCTAGTAGCACCATGGTATTAGATACCGGTTCGGTTGCTAAATGTTAGTAAACTCGAAATAAAAGGCTGTGGAGTAAACAGAGACTAGCTAAAGGTGAGCTGGCAATATGTGTTGGAAGTTTTTCCATGCTTGATGTGATCAAGCATCGCACGCTCCCTCTACCATCGAGATTGGTGTTTGCGTTGAGCGTAGACATGATTGGATTATGTCTATCGCAATACGGTTATTCATTTAAGGAGAATAATGGTTACTTTGTTTATTTGAATAATACCTTCAATGGTCTTGCACCTAAAATGAATGGTTTATTGAATCTCGATCGTAGTGATACACATGTTCATGCCAAAAGACATAAGATAGTAATGATAGTACCACCTACTTGTGGCACTGCCACGTAAGTCATATCGGTATAAAACGCATGAAGAAGCTCCATGTTGATGGATCTTTGGGCTCACTCGTTTTGAAAAGTTTGAGACATGCGAACCATGTCTATTGGTGTATATGCATGAAGAAACTCCATGCAAATGGACCGTTTGGACTCACTTGATTTTGAATCACTTGAGACATGCAAATCATACCACATGGGCAAGATGACTGAAAGCCTCGTTTTCAGTAAAATGGAACTAGAAAGCAACTTGTTGGAAGTAATACATTTTGATGTGTGCAGTCCAATGAGTGCTGAGGTGTGTAGTGGATATCGTTATGTTCTTACTTCACAGATGATTTGAGTAGATGTTGAGTATATTTACTTGATGAATCACGAGTCTGAATTATTGAAAGGTTCAAGTAATTTCAGGGTGAAGTTGAAAGATCATCGTGACAAGAGGATAAAATATCTATGATATGATCATATAGATGAATATCTGAATTACGAGTTTGGCACAGAATTAAGACATTGTGGAAATTGTTTCACAACTAATACAGCCTGGAACACCATAGTGTGATGGTGTGTCCGAACATCATAACTGCACCCTATTGGATATGATGCATACCATGATGTCTCTTATGAATTACCATGATAGTTTATGGTTAGGCATTAGAGACAACCACATTCACTTTAAATAGGGCACCACGTAATTCCAATGAGATGACACCGTATGAACTATGGTTTAGAGAAACCTAAGCTGTCATTTCTTAAAAAGTTTGGGGTTGCGACACTTATGTGAAAAAGTTTCAGGCTGATAAGCTCGAACCTAAAGCGGATAAATGCATCTTCATAGGACACCCAAAACAGTTGGGTATACCTCCTGTCTCAGATCCGAAAGCAATAGGGATTGTTTCTGGAATCGGGCCCTTTCTCAGGGAAAAGTTTCTCTCGAAAGAATTGAGTGGGAGGAAGATAGAACTTGTAAGGTTGTTGAACCTTTACTTCAACCAGAGAGTAGCGCAACACAGGAAAAATGTTTCTGTGGCACCTGCCTCAGTTGAAGAGAAAGCTAATGATGATGATCATGGAGCTTCAGATCAAGTTACTATCGAACCTCATGGGTTGACAAGGGTGTGTACAACTTCTAAGTGGTAACCCTGTCTTAAAGGTCACGTTGTTGGACAACGATGAACCTATGAGCTATGGAGAAGCGATGGTGGGCCCGGATTCTGAAAATTGGCTCGAGGCCATAAAATCCGAGAGAGGATCCATATATGAAAACAAAGTGTATATTTTGGAAGAACTACTTGATGGTCGTAAGGCTATTAGGTACATATGGATTTTAAAAGGAAGACGGACAATGATGGTAAGTATCACCATTAAGAAAGCTCGACTTGTCGTTAAGATGTTTTCCGACAAGTTCAAGGAGTTGACTACGATGAAACTTTCTCACTCGTAGCGATGCTAAGAGTCTGTTGGAATTATATTAGCAATTACTGCATTATTTATGAAATCTTGCAGATAGGATGTCAAAACATTGTTTCCTCAACGATTTTCTTGAGGAAAGGTTGTATGTGATACAACCGGAAGGTTTTGTCAATCCTGAAAGATGCTAATAAGTATGCAAAGCTCCAGCAATCCTTCTAAGGACTGGAGTAAGCATCTTGGAGTTGGAATGTATGCTTTGATGAGATGATCAAAGATTTTGGGTGTATACAAAGTTTATGAGAAACTTGTATTTCCAAAGAAGTGAGTGGGTGCACTATAGAATTTCTGATGAATATATGTTGTTGACATATTGTTGATCAGAAATGACGTAGAATTTCTGGAAAGCATATAGGGTTATTTGGAAAGTGTTTTTCAATGGAAAGCCTGGATTAAGCTACCTGAACATTGAGCATCAAGATCTATAAGGATAGATCAAAACGCTTAATGGTACTTTCAAATGAGCACATACCTTGACATGATCTTGAAGGTGTTCAAGATGGATCAGTCAAAGAAGGAGTTCTTGCCTGAGTTGTAAGGTATGAAGTTAAGACTTAAAGCTCGACCACGGCAGAAGAAAGAGGAAGGACGAAGGTCGTCCCCTATGCTTTCGTCATAGGTTCTATACGGTCTGCCATGCTGAGTACCCCACTTGATGTGTGCCTTGCCACATATCTGGCAAGAGGGTACAAAGGTAATCTAGGAGTAGATCACCAGATAGCGGTCTAAATTATCCTTAGAGGAATAAGGATATGTTTCTCGGTTATGGAGGTGATAAAGAGTTCGACGTAAAGAGTTACGTCGATGCAAGCTTAACACCTATCCGGATAGCTCTGAGTAGAGATACCGGATACGTATAATGGAGCAACAATTTAGAATAGCTCCAAGTAGAACAGTTATTTGAAATGGCTCCAAATGTAGCGTAGTAGTTGCATCTACAAGATGACATAGAAATTTGCGAAGTACATATGGATCTGAATGTTGCAGACCCGTTGACTGAAACCTCTCTCACAAGCATAACATGATCAAACCCAGAACTCTTTGGGTGTTAGTCACATGGGGATGTGACCTTGAGTGTTAATCACATATCGATGTGAACTGGATTATTGACTCTAGTGCAAGTGGGAGACTGTTGGAAATATGCCCTAGAGGCAATAATAAATTGGTTATTATTATATTTCCTTGTTCATGATAATCGTTTATTATCCATGCTAGAATTGTATTGATAGGAAACTCAGATACATGTGTGGATACATAGACAACACCATGTCCCTAGTAAGCCTCTAGTTGACTAGCTCGTTGATCAATAGATGGTCACGGTTTCCTGACCATGGACATTGGATGTCGTTGATAACGGGATCACATCATTAGGAGAATGATGTGATGGACAAGACCCAATCCTAAGCCTAGCACAAGATCATGTAGTTTGTATGCTAAAACTTTTCTAATGTCAAGTATCATTTCCTTAGACCATGAGATTGTGCAACTCCCGGATACCGTAGGAGTGCTTTGGGTGTGCCAAACGTCACAACATAACTGGGTGGCTATAAAGGTACACTACAGGTATCTCCGAAAGTGTCTGTTGGGTTGGCACGAATCAAGACTGGGATTTGTCACTCCGTGTAAACGGAGAGGTATCTCTGGGCCCACTCGGTAGGACATCATCATAATGTGCACAATGTGATCAAGGAGTTGATCACGGGATGATGTGTTATGGAACGAGTAAGGAGACTTGCCGGTAACGAGATTGAACAAGGTATCGGGATACCGACGATCGAATCTCGGGCAAGTATCGTACCGATAGACAAAGGGAATTGTATACGGGATATTAAGTCCTTGACATCGTGGTTCATCCGATGAGATCATCGTGGAGCATGTGGGAGCCAGCATGGGTATCCATATCCCGCTGTTGGTTATTGACCGGAGAGTTGTCTCGGCCATGTCTGCATGACTCCCGAACCCGTAGGGTCTACACACTTAAGGTTCGATGACGCTAGGGTTATAGGGAAAGTATGTACGCGGTTACCGAATGTTGTTCGGAGTCCCGGATGAGATCTCGGACGTCACGAGGAGTTCCGGAATGGTCCGGAGGTAAAGATTGATATATAGGAAGTATGGTTTTGGCCACCGGAAGTGTTTCGGGCATCACCGGTAGTGTACCGGGACCACCGGAGGGGTCCGGGGGTCCACCAGGTGGGGCCACCAGCCCCGGAGGCCTACATGGGCCAATAGTGGGAAGGGACCGGCCCCTAGGTGGGCTAGGGCGCCTCCCACCAAGGCCCAAGGCGCCTCCAATAGGGGAAGGGGGCAAACCCTAGGGTAGATGGGCCCTAAGGCCCACCCTAGGTGCGCCTCCCCCTCTCCCCCTTGTGGCCGCCACCCTAGATGGGATCTAGGGCTGCCGCTCCCCTTGGGGTGGGATCCCTAGGTGGGGGCACAGCCCTCCCTCTCCCCCTATATATAGTGGAGGCAAAGGGGTAGCACAACACACGATTCAATCTCCCTGTTGGCGCAGCCCTACCCCTCTTCCTCCTCGTCTCTCGTAGTGCTTGGCGAAGCCCTGCTGGAGTCCCGCGCTCCTCCACCACCACCACACCGTCATGCTGCTGCTGGATGGAGTCTTCCCCAACCTCTCCTTCTCCCCTTGCTGGATCAAGGCGTAGGAGACGTCACCGGGCTGTACGTGTGTTGAACACGGAGGTGCCGTCCGTTCGGCACTAGGATCATCGGTGATTTGGATCACGACGAGTACGACTCCATCAACCCCGTTCACTTGAACGCTTCCGCTTAGCGATCTACAAGGGTATGTAGATGCACTCTCCTTCCCCTCGTTGCTAGATTACTCCATAGATTGATCTTGGTGATGCGTAGAAAATTTTGAATTTCTGCTACGTTCCCCAACAGTACGCTTACGCGAGACTAGTTCTACCGACGTGCTTCACACACAGGTGGCTAGTGGGTGTCAGTTTCTCCAACTTTAGTTGAATCGGATTCAATGAACAGGGTTCTTTCTGAAGATCAAAAAGCAATCACTATACCACGTTGTGGTTTTTGATGTGTAGGTAAGAACGGTTCTTGCTCAGCCCATAGCAGCCACGTAAAACTTACATCAATAAAGTAGAGAACGTCTAACTTGTTTTTGCAGGGCATGTTGTGATGTGATATGGTCAAAACGTGATGAGATACAAATTGTTGTATGAGATGATCATGTTTTGTTAAAGTTATCGGCAACTGGCAGAAGCCTTATGGTCGTCTCTTTATTGCATAAGATGCAAGCGCTATATAATTTCTTTACTTTATCGATATATGATAGCAATAGTTGCAAAAGCAATAGTTGGCGAGACAACCATGTGACAACATGTTGATAGAGATCAAGATGATGGAGATCATGGTGTCATGCCGGTGACGATGGAGATCATGACAGTACTTTAGAGATGGAGATCAAAGGCACAAGATGATAATGGCCATATCATGTCACATATTTTGATTGCATATGATGTTTATCTTTTATGCATCTTATTTTTCTTAGTTCGATGGTAGCATTATAAGATGATCTCTCCTTAAATTTCAAGGTATAAGTGTTCTCCCTGAGTATGCACCGTTGCTACAGTTCGTCATGCCGAGACACCACGTGATGATCGGGTGTGATAAGCTCTATGTTCACATACAATGGGTGCAAGCCAGTTTTGCACATGCAGAATACTCGGGTTAAACTTGTCGAGCCTAGCATATGCATATATGGCCTCGGAATACCGAGACCGAAAGGTCGAGCGTGAATCATATAGTAGATATGATCAACACAGTGATGTTCACCATTGAAAACTACTCCATCTCACGTGATGATCGGACATGGTTTAGTTGATATGGATCACGTGATCACTTAGATGATTAGAGGGATGCCTATCTAAGTGGGAGTTCTTAAGTAATACAATTAATTGAACTTTAATTTATCATGAACTTAGTCCTGATAGTATTTGCATAACTATGTTGTAGATCAATAGCTCGCGATGTAGCTTCCCGTTTATTTTTGATATGTTCCTAGAGAAAAATAAGTTGAAAGATATTAGTAGCAATTATGCGGACTAGCTCCATGATCTGAGGATTATCCTCAATGCTGCACAAAAGTATTATGTCCTTGATGCACCACTAGGTGACATAACTGTTGCAGGAGCAGATGCAGACGTTATGAACGTTTGACAAGCTCGGTATGATGACTACTTGATAGTTTAGTGCACCATGATTTACGGCTTAGAACTGGGACATCAAAATGTTTTGAAATGTCATGGAGCATATGAGATGTTCCAAGAGTTGAAGTTAATATTTCAAGCAAATGCCCGGATTGAGAGATATGAAGTCTCCAATAAGTTCTATAGCTGCAAAATGGAGGAGAATAGTTCTGTCAGTGAACATATACTCAGAATGTCTGGGTACCACAACCACTTGACTCAGCTGGGAGTTATTCTTCCTGATGATAGTTCCATTGACAGAGTTCTTCAATCACTGCCACCAAGGTACAAGAGCTTCGTGATGAACTATAATATGCAAGGGATGACGAAAACGATTCCCCGAGCTCTTCGCGATGCTCAAATCGACGAAGGTAGAAATCAAGAAGGAGCATCAAGTGTTGATGGTCAACAAGACCACTAGTTTCAAGAAAAAAGGTAAAGGGAAGAAGGGGAACTTCAAGAAAAACGGCAAGCCAGTTGCTGCTCAAGTGAAGAAACCCAAGTCTGGACCTAAGCCTGAGAGTGAGTGCTTCTATTGCAAAGGGATTGGTGTAACGCCCTGTATGTAACTTGCCATATTTGTATTCCAACTCTTGCCATTTTCGGCACTAAGTTATGATGTTCCCTCGTGGTTGTGTTTTGTCTTCGTGTTGCTTTTGTCCATGTCATGCATCTCATATCATGTCAACATGTGCATCGCATTTGCATACGTGTTCGTCTCATGCATCCGAGCATTTTCCCCGTTGTCCGTTTTGCATTCCGGCACCCCTATGTCCTCCGGTGTCCCCTTTTGCCTCTTTTCGTGTGCGGGTGTTAAACGTTCTCGTATTGGACCGAGACTTGTCAAGTGGCCTTGGTTCACTACTGGTAGACCGCCTGTCAAGTTTCGTGCCATTTGGACTTCGTTTGATACTCCAACGGTTAATCGAGGAACCGTAAAGGACTCGTGTGTGTTGCGGCCCAACACCTCTCCAAAGTGGCCCAAAACCCAGCTAAACCCCCTCCATCCTCTCGATTGTTCAATCACAATCGCAAGGGCGAAAACCGCACTCCATTTGGAGTCTCCTAGCTCCTTCTATGTATAAATAGGCCTCCCCCTCCTTCATTTTCGGGTCCAAACCCTAGCTCCTCTTCCCCTGCCGCCGCCGGACACGTTCGAGATGGCCGGACGTGTCCGCGCCGCCGCCCGGACCAATCCGTAGCCGCCACGTGGGCAGCCCGCGCCCATATCGCCGCCGGCCCGCCCGAGGCCGGGTCGGTCCCCCCCAAGCTCGGCGCGCACCGCCCACT
>NC_041392.1:257106945-257124371 GCF_002162155.2 Triticum dicoccoides | reverse complement strand
CCGCACTGCTCGCCGCCGTCTGCCCTCGCCGGCGCCGCGTGCCACCGGCGCCCCTACGCCGCCACCGCGCCCGGCCGCGGCCTCCTCCGCCTCCCCGCGCCGGGATCGAGCCGGATCCAGCGAGATCCGGCCCGGATCCGCCATCTCTGGCGAGCCCCACTGCCTTCTCCCCGAGCTCTGGTGAGAGCTCTATCAAGCCTCAGTTTCCGTGCCCATTGACTTTTACCTCGAGGTTGATTTTGTCCACTAAGTCCCCAGTTTTCAATATTTTCTAGGCTTCTTCATCATTTCATAATTTTGCATCCATAGCTCCGTTTTGGGCGTGTATCATATCAAATTGTTCGTCTAGATGTGCACTTCATTTCATTCCATTGCACCATGTTGATTTGAGTTCATCTTGATGCCCTAAATGTTGTTGCAAGAGTGCTATGTAATGTTAGTTTCTATTTCTTAACAGATTATGGACATTTGTCATTTTTGCCATGTTTAATGTGTGCCTCCTATGAACTTGAGCCCTACATGTGTTTTGGGATATGCCATGCCATATTTACAAGGGTGTATGCCATGTATTTTGTGATCAATCTGGTGACTAGCACAAGCATGCAAAGTAGCTCTGGTGATGTTGCTGATTTCAAGGACTTTGAATTCTTCCAAGTCATTTCCCTGATGTTATTTTTATGCCATGTATTCATGTTGCTACAGAGTGATCCATGCCTCTTTTGAGCATGTTCAGTAAGGATGATTTTGAGATATTGTTATGCTCTATCCATCCATGTCTTTGTTTGCAATTATGGAGTACCCTAGCATGACTCAATCTTGCTCTACTTTTTCTATAAAATGTTCCTATCAGATTGTTTACGTGTTAATCATTTTTGCCGAGGTTGTTGTAGTTGTTCCATGCATGCTATGAGATTGTTCTTGCCATGGTTAGCTACTTGATCATGTCTTCTTGCTGGGTGTATGCTTAGTTTGTCATGCAATTCCTTGTGGTGAGTGCATCGAGCTCGCAAACATGCCTACGTAACTCTGTTTTTGCCATGTTCCAGTTTTCTGCTAAGTCTGAATCTGTTAACGAAACTTGCTAGGTTTACATGGTTGCCATTGTATTTTCTGATCCCTTTTGGCTTATGGTCAGTAAGGGACTTCTGTTATATGCTTTGAGTAGTTGCATTCCATGCCTTGCTTTGCCATGATATGTTCCTGTAGCATGTTGTTATCTTGCTCTAAACATTGCTTCCTGATGTTAAATCCTGACATGTTTATTTCACCAAGTCTGTGAACCTGATATCTTTTGCACGTTTGCCATGCTTGTTTGAACCTGCTATTGTGTGAATTAGCCGTTGCTCAGTGTTCATCTTTTGTCAAGCATCTTGAGTGGATCACTGCCATGTGCTTTGTTGCTATGTTAGAGTGCAGTAGCTTATTTTTCTTGATGCATTTAGATGGCATCATGCTGTTAATCATAGAATAGTGTCATTATTGTTTTGCTTGCCATTTGCAAACCGTGCATCCGATTCCGGTGATCTTTATATCGATTTGGACCGAAATCAACTCATCTTTCCAGCGGCACTCTTGGTTTTCCAAGTTGAGGCATGATTCAATCTTTTCCTTTCGGAGCATGCATATGCATTGCATATCACATCCTGCATATCATGCCATGTTTTGCATCATGTTGCTTGCGCATTGCACTGTGGTTGATCGTGGTTCCCTTTGCTTGTGTTCTTGCCTTGGGTAGAGCCAGGAGACGAGTACGTGATCGAGGAACCCGTTCAGTACGCTTACGAGGATCAAGCTTACGTCAACCCGGAGAACTTTGCAGGCAAGATGACCATACCCTCGAAATCACTTCTATCTTTGCTTTCTAGTTGCTCGCTCTTTGCTAGCCTATGTCGCGATACCTACCACATGCTTTATCATGCCTCCCATATTACCATGTCAAACCTCTAACCCACCTTGTCCTAGCAAACCGTTGTTTGGCTATGTTAACGCTTTGCTCAGCCCCTCTTATAGCGTTGCTAGTTGCAGGTGAAGATTGGAGTTTATTCCTTGTTGGATCATGTTTATTGTTGGGATATCATTATTATAACTTGTTTACTTTAAAGCATCTATATACTTGGTAAAGGGTGGAAGGCTCGGCCTCATGCCTGGTGTTTTGTTCCACTCTTGCCGCCCTAGTTTCCGTCATACCGGTGTTATGTTCCTTGGTTTTGCGTTCCTTATGCGGTCGGGTTATAATGGGAACCCCTTGACAGTTCGCCTTGAATAAAACTCCTCCAGCAAGGCCCAACCTTGGATTTACCATTTGCCACCTAGCCTTTTTCCCTTGGGTTTCGCGGACTCAAGGGTCATCTTAATTTTGACCCCCCCGGGCCAGTGCTTCGCTAAGTGTTGGTCCAAACTGGGCGATGTCCGGCGCCCCCTGAGAAACCAGGGTCTATGCCAACCCGACGTCTTGCCCATCCGGTGTGCCCTGAGAACGAGATATGTGCAGCTCCTATCGGGATTTGTCGGCACATTTGGGTGGCTTTGCAGGTCTTGTTTTACCATTGTCGAAATGTCTTGTAACTGGAATTCCGAGTCTGATCGGGCCGTCCTGGGAGAAGGAATATCCTTCGTTGACCATGAGAGCTTGTGATGGGCTAAGTTGGGACACCCCTGCAGGGTTTTGAACTTTTGAAAGCCGTGCCCGCGGTTATGGGAAGATGGAAATTTGTTAATGTCTAGTTGTAGAGAACTTGAAACTTAACTTAATTAAAATGGATCAACAACGTGTGTAGCCGTGATGGTCTTTTTTCGGCGGAGTCCGGGAAGAGAACACGGTCCCGTGTTATGCTTGAACGTAAGTAGTCTAGGATCACTTCTTGATCATAGATTCTCGAACGTGCTTTGCCTTCTCTTCTCGCTCTCATTTGCGTAAGTTAGCCACCATATATGCTAGTGCTTGCTGCAACTCCACCTCACATACCTTTTACCTACCCATAAGCTTAAATAGTCTTGATCGCGAGGGTGTGAGATTGCTGAGTCCCTGTGACTCACAGATTACTTCTAAAACCAGATGCATGTGCCGATGATACCATTCCAGGAGATGCAACTGAACTCAAGTGGGAGTTTGATGAGGACTCAGGACGATACTATGTTTCCTTTCTAGACAATCAGTAGTGGAGCCCAGTTGGGGCGATCGGGGATCTTATGCATTTGGGGTTGTCTTTATTTTGGTTCCGTAGTCGGACTTGATTATATCTGGGTGATTGTAATGCTATATTTATGTTTTGTGTGAAGTGGCGATTGTAAGGCAACTATGTACCTCTTTCTTATTCAGTACATGGGATGTGTAAAGATTACCCCTCTTGCGACATTGCCTATAATGCGGTTATGCCTCTAAGTCGTGATCCAACACGTGGGAGATATAGCCGTATCGTGGGTGTTACAACTGGTCACTGGAAGCGGAACTTACCCAAGTATTTGGCGGAGAAGAAGGATGGCAAAGTGAAAGGTATATTTTATATACATGTTATTGATGTGTACCTTACTAATGCTCGCAGTAGTGCCTGGGTATTTTATACTGGTTCAGTTGCTAACATTTGCAACTCAAAATAGGGACTACGGATTAAGCGAAGATTGGCTAAGGACGAGGTGATGATGCGCGTGGGAAATGGTTCCAAAGTCGATGTGATCGCCGTCGGCACGCTACCTCTACATCTACCTTCGGGATTAGTTTTAGACCTAAATAATTGTTTTTTGGTGCCTGTCGGTGTCAAAACTGGCGGATCTCGGGTAGGGGGTCTCGAACTGTGCGTCTAAGGCGGATGGTAACAGGAGGCAGGGGACACGATGTTTTACCCAGGTTCGGGCCCTCTTGATGGAGGTAATACCCTACGTCCTGCTTGATTCATATTGATGATATGAGTATTACAAGAGTTGATCTACCACGAGATCATAGAGGCTAATCCCTAGAAGCTAGCCTATGGTATGATTGTATGTATATTGTCTATCGACTAGCCTGGCCTCGGTTTATATAATGCACCGGAAGCCTAGGATAACAAGAGTCCTAGCCGAATACGCCGGTGGGGAGGAGTCCTTGTCTTGATCACCAAGTCTTGTGGAATCTTCCATGTATGTGGCAACTGTCCGAACTGACCCATGAGTATACGGCCATGGGGGTCCTCGGCCCAATCTAACAGATCGGGAGATGACGTGGTGAGTACCTCCTAGTCCAGGACACCGTCAGTAGCCCCATGAACCGGTCTTCAAGTTAGGGACGCTCCTCGATTCTTCCGAACTGTTCTTCATCTTCGGTTGTCGGTCTTGAAAACTGGTTCAACAAATCTGCTCATCTTCGATCTTGAGGATTGCCGAAATGCATTCGACGAGTTTACATGTCGGGTATCCGAGGAGCCCCTTTAAGTTTCCGGCCTTTATCAATGCCTTGTTATTTTTATGCCATACCTCGGGTTTGAAGTTGTTCCCGGGAGGCAGTGTCCTCTTGTGTCTGAGCTCCAACACCGGACTGCATTCGAGGTATCTGTTGCAGACGAGCACCAATGCCGGACCGCTTTCCGAGCTCCAACGCCGGAATGTATCCGAGCTCCAACGCCAGACTATGTCCAAACTCCAACGCCAGACTGTATCCGGGTTCCAACGCCAGAATATATCCGAGGTGTCATATCGCCTTGGTTCAAAAAAGTTGAAGGAGTTTAGCCGAGCTTAATGCTGGAAATGCCCTCTATGGAGCCAGCCACTAGCGCCCTAGCTTTATGCCGGACTGCTTCCGAGGTGGTGCACCACCCCGACTGTGGACCGATGTTTTGTCAATATTTTTGATTGGTGCAATTTATTCTCTGCCGAGATATATAGCCAGTAGCCCTCAAGGTGTGTATCAGTTTAAAACCCGAGATGCACTTGAAGGATGACGTAAGACCGCCGATCCCAGTAGCCACTGAGACTCAGGTTGATTTGCAAAATCGGCCTGAGGATCAAGTCCTAGCTTGGCAGAATACTTCGGGACACAAAAAGCGGCATGCTCAGTCGTCGAGACTCAGGTTGGGTGCGGCCGACTAACCTGAGGATCAAAATCTCCTCGGCAACTATATTGCACTTAAAATTTTCTGCATTGAACAGGCAATGCAGTAGCCCCCGAGACACTGGTTGGGTGGCAACACCAGATCAGGGGATCGATGTGCCCCTTTAATATTTTTGAATAATAAGCCCGAGGCCCAGTAGCCCCCGAGCCTTAATGCGAGCACGGGTGGCCGAATTAAGGATCGATATCCATAGTAAAATCACAAATTATGTGTAATGATTCTATGTATCCAAGTACTTTACGTCATTAATGCTCGGATCCGCATTGTACAAAACTTTGTTGACCGACCATCGGCTTCCACCTCCTCGGCTAGTAGCCGAGGAGTGTTTGTCCTACTTTATAAAGCCTTTATGAGGGCAAAGATTTACAACAAACAAGGCAATCTGGCCATACGGTTTTATAAACAAAGGTACGCAGAGAGATATGTTATATTACTTTTTAACATAAGAAATGTCCTCTAAAGAAAATAGTCATGTTGTCGGTCCCTTTCTTCGGATTGTCATGCTAAGCATGATCATGAAACCTCAGCTCTAATGTAAGAGCAAGATATTGAGGATTTTAGTTTGGGAGGCTAGTTACTAGCCCCAGTAGTGTTCGACGACAGTCGAGGTCAAGCCGTAAACACTTCGGCCAATGTTATGAATGGCCCATCATTTAATACAGTCATCGGATCGCTGACCAGTTTAGGCTTATTGTGACAGTCAGTTTTCGGCTTTCTCCACTGAGGTGCTTAACCAAGTGAGCTGGAAGCACAATCACAGTGGTTCTCCCTTTGCACACCTAGCCGAACAGAGAGGAACGTAGGAGGCAAGCGCAGGAGCCGGGCAACCCAACTATTGACCGAAGACACAATTCGACACTGATGCATATATAGCAATATCCGAGAATGTTTTTGCCGAATCTCTAGGTGTCCGGCGTTGCATTATGAGACTTGTGCTGAAAACACACAAATAGTTTAAAAGTGCCAAAAGCTTGAAAAACCAAAAAACGTTAGTAAAAACATGACGTCCGAACAAGATTAAGTGTTCGGTGCCAATCCGAAAACTAGAAGAGAAAGAAAAAATTGTGCTTCTATCGTGTTTTGACAACGACCAAGAAGAAAACACATTTATAGCTCATATATAAATTTTAAGAGCCCCCAAGTGACTTGGGTAAGAATTTTATGTATAATGATTGTATGTACCAAAGTACTTATATCATATTTGTGTTCACCCGAACTTTAAACGCGTCTTAACCGACCGTCGGCTTCTCCCTCTTCGGCCAAGGGCCAAAAAGTGTCATGTACTCCGCCTGTCGAGAGTATCGACGGTGTTTCCGATGACCATGCAATCAGGCCATAAGGCTGTAATAGACAAAGCGCGCTCAGGGAACTTATGCTATATTACTAACAAAGTGTAAGAAGCATCTTCGAAGAAAATAGTACCCCCACCGATACCTTTCTTCGATGCTCATTATTACTATGAGACTTGTGCAATAGATTTTTTTGTACTCATGAGTTCCGTTGTGTGCCGACCATGATTGAAAACAATAAGTGCGCTAGCTTTCGGCTTCACCCAGTCTGAGGTCAGAGCTCGGAGGACCCGGTCGTGACAATCGCAGAGGTGCTCCCTTTAATCCCTAGCCGAACAATCGAGAACGTAGGGGTAAGCACAGGAGCCAGGCAACCCAGCTTGCGCTTAAGTCAATATGGTGCATATTGTGGCGTAATACACGAACAAGGAACGAAGCCATACAAGTATAATCATATGCAAGAGGAAAAAGCTTCATGAAGGAAGCCCCCAAGTAAACAGGGTATTTGAATTTGCATGTCACAAACAAAGTTTTGACAAGGAGATTTTTTACAAGCAACTTTCTTCCAAAAAAGTATAATGCTTTGTCGAACCGAACACAAGTTAAAAATTAAAACTTTGAGCATTAAAATGACTTAGCTGGTTAATGTGTTCGGCATTGATGACGCGGTCCGAGCTTGATGCGGGACAAGGTTCCATCCCCCAAGCCGGTCCCGAGGTGGTGGAGCGGAGAGCTCGACACGTCGAAGTGGTGACATAGCACGGTCAATGCAGGCCGGCAGAGTGATGCCGAAGTCCTCGTCATGGGGTAATGAGGTGTTGACGAAGCCCCCCGTCTAGCTGAGGTGGCGTGGTATGTCAATACGCCGAGTTGACGATACTGCCCAACCCGGATCATTTTCCTATGCACAAAAAGTGATGCAAGCCGGAGATAATAGTATAAAAAAATCGTTGCATAATAAATAATTTATGCAAAGTGAGTAATAAAAGAAATATGGCCTGGCGCCAAAGTCAATGTTGATGCAGGGCATCGACGTGATGCGGTAAGGGCATGGCAAAGCCTGAATTCAAGGGTCGGTCCGAGTTCCGGATGCGGCGTTCGCCAGACTATGTACGGAAATTGACCGAACCACCACGCGGCCGTCGTTAATGCGGCCATCATTTTATAGACCTGTGTACAGATGATGGACAAACCAGAGTAATAATTCCTTGGGAAAAATAAACCCAAACAAGCAAAAAAATACTAGGATTAATAGCACCTAGTTTATTTGTTGTAGAAATCCGAAGAAAGGTGATTCCTAAAATTGGGGCTCGATCCGCACACCCATTGCTTGACGGGCGATAAAGCGACGCCATGTCGATGCTAGCAAAGGTTGGCTCGCCGAGGTAAAGCCCTCGGTCCAGCTAACATGACGGAGCTGGTCGGCTATTGACGCTGAAGTCTCTGGAGTAGGTTGATGAAGAGATGGCGAAGCCCCCGGTCCAGCCGAGATGTCGAAGCCTCGATGTCAGCTGATGAGTCGAAGTAGGTCGGCGTGATGGACACCGGCTTGAAGGAGCAACAGTGCGGCCCTGCCGATGGAGGTCGTGGCGTGGTCAATGCCGGCTTGATGAAGTGACCGTGCGGCGATCCCGGTGTGCCCGCTCCGGGTAATCCGTGGGGCGGCGATGTTGGTGATGATTTATCCTTCGCGATGTCGAACTCTTGTTCGGCTTGCCGAGATGATGATCCAAAGAAGTTGAGCTCGGCTCAACAAAGTGACGACATGTCTAGCGCAGGTCGGCAGCCGTGGAGCAATATTGCCAGACTGGTTTGGCACCAGCATGATGCTGAAGATATGTTCAAAAGATCTTAAAGTTAGTGGGATGTGTTCGGGAACAAAACACAATACCCCATACAAAACTTCCTTCAAAAGGGATGTCCGAAATCCCGTTCATAAAAAAGACGAACTCGGGTCGGATTCGTTTTCGCGCAGAAAACAGATCCGAAAAGTGATGCACTAATCGGAAGGTTCCCGGAGTTTGTACGGTCGGATCGAGCTGAAATTTTGAGAGGTGGTAGATATAGGAATGCTGCAGCCGATCAACAGTTGGATCTTCCAAAGGACGTCCGGGCTAGAAGCTGGACACCATGCTCTAAGCTCATCCAGATTCCCGTCCAGATTTGACAGGGCTCCGGTATATCGTGGATTGCCAGAGATTCCTCCATCGGAACTCGACAAAGTTTTCCAGGGTTGTTGTAGACTCAATTCTGCACAATTCCACTGAAGCAATTGTTAAAAAGACACTTGAGGAGGCGGTGACGGCGGACACAAGTTTGCTGTCCAGAAAAATAGCACGGTCGCCCGAGGGCAATGTTGACGTTGAGCCCCCAGGTTCCCTAGATGATTCCTCCATGATCGTGATAGAGATCGGAGTTGATGTTTCTAAAGGCCCTCATCCGAACATGACGATCGGAGCTAGGGCGCAGTCCTTGATCAAACCAAGGTGACCAGTCGAGCTGGTGATGAAGATGCCGAAGTCGCAATTGATCTGCAGGCGAGCCATCAACCTTTTGCCAAACACACAGCGGAACTCTCAATGAAAGCACCAATGTCGGTGTCAAAACCGGCGGATCTTGGGTAGGGGGTCCTGAACTGTGCGTCTAAGGCGGATGGTAACAGGAGGCAGGGGACACGATGTTTTACCCAGGTTCGTGCCCTCTTGATGGAGGTAATACCATACGTCCTGCTTGATTCATATTGATGATATGAGTATTACAAGAGTTGATCTACCACGAGATCGTAGAGGCTAAACCCTAGAAGCTAGCCTATGGTATGATTATATGTATATTGTCTATCGACTAGCCTGGCCTCGGTTTATATAATGCACCGGAGGCCTAGGATAACAAGAGTCTTAGCCGAATACGCCGCTGGGGAGGAGTCCTTGTCTTGATCACCAAGTCTTGTGGAACCTTCCATGTATGTGGCAACTGTCCAAACTGGCCCATGAGTATATGACCATGGGGGTCCTTGGCCCAATCTAACAGATGGGGAGATGACGTGGTGAGTACCCCTAGTCCAGGACACCGTCAGTGCCAGCATTGAGCATGAACATTATATCTGGATCATGTTTAATGCGAGACAGTTATTCATTTAAATCAGAGAATAATGGTTGTTCTATTTAAATGAGTAAAACCTTCTATGGTCATACACTCAATATAAATGGTT
This sequence comes from Triticum dicoccoides, assembly GCF_002162155.2. Lineage (NCBI taxonomy): Eukaryota > Viridiplantae > Streptophyta > Magnoliopsida > Poales > Poaceae > Triticum > Triticum dicoccoides. The sequence continues at coordinate 257,114,793 of NC_041392.1, read as the reverse complement.
TATTGAATCTTGGTCGTAGTATTACACATATTCATAATATTGAAGCCAAAAGATTCAAAGTTAATAATGGTAGTGCAACTTATTTGTGGCACTGCCGTTTGTTCATATTGGTGTAAAGTGCATGAAGAAACTCCATGATGATGGGCTTTTGGAATCACTTGATTATGAATCACTTGATGCTTGCGAATCATGCCTCATGGGAAAGATGACTAAGACTTCGTTCTCTGGAACAATGGAGCGAGCAACCGACTTATTGGGAATAATACATACTGATGTATGCGGTCCGATGAGTGTTGAGGCTCGCGGCGGGTATCGTTATTTTCTGACCTTCACAGATGATTTATCTACTTGATGAAACATAAGTCTGAAACATTTGAAAAGTTCAAAGAATTTTAGAGTGAAGTGGAAACTCACCGTAACAAGAAAAAGTTTCTATTATCTGATCATGGAGACGAATATTTGAGTTACGAGTTTGGTCTTCATTTGAAACAAAGCGGAATAGTTTCGCAACTCACGCCACCCGGAACATCGCAGCGTAATGGTGTGTCCGAACGTCGTAATCGTACTTTATTAGATATGGTGTGATCTATGATGTCTCTTACTGATTTACCGGTATAGTTTTGGGGTTATGCATTAGAGACAGCCGCATTCACGTTAAAAAGGGCACCATCTAAATCTGTTGAGATGACACCGTATGAACTATGGTTTGCCAAGAAACCAAAGCTGTCATTTCTTAAAGTTTGGGGTTGCAATGCTTATGTGAAAAAGTTTCAAACTGATAAGCTCGAACCCAAATCAGAGTAGTGCGTCTTCATAGGATACCCAAAAGAAACTGTTGGGTACACCTTCTATCACAGATCTGAAGGCAAGATATTTTGTTACTAAGAATGGATCCTTTCTACAGAAGGAGTTTCTTTCGAAAGAAGTGAGTGGGAGGAAAGTAGAACTTGATGAGGTAATTGTACCTTCTCCCGAATTGGAAAGTAGTTCATCACAGAAATCAGTTCCAGTGATGCCTACACCGATTAGTGAGGAAGTTAATGATGATGATCATGAAAATTCGGATCAAGTTACCACCGAACCTCGTAGGTCAACTAGAGTACGGTCCGCACCAGAGTGGTATGGTAATCCTATTCTACAAGTCATGTAACTAGACCATGCCGAACCTACGAACTATGAGGAAGCGATGATGAGCCCAAATTCCGTGAAATGGCTTGAGGCCATGAAATCTAAGATGTGATTCATGTATGAGAACAAAGTATGGACTTTGATTGACTTGCCCGATGATCGGCGAGCCATTGAGAATAAATAGATCTTCAAGAGGAAGACGGACGCTGATAGTAGTGTTACTGTCTATAAAGCTCGAATTGTCAGAAAAGGTTTTTGATAAGTTCAAGGTGTTGACTACGATGAGATTTTCTCACTCGTAGCGATGCTTAAGTCTATCTGAATCATGTTAGCAATTGCCGCATTTTTATGAAATCTGGCTAATGGATGTCAAAACTGCATTCCTTAATGGATTCCTTAAAGAAGAGTTGTATATGATGCAACCAAAAGGTTTTGTCGATCCTAAAGGTGCTAACAAAGTGATCAAGCTCTAGTGATCCATCTATGGACTGGTGCAAGCATCTCGGAGTTGGAATGTATGCTTTGATAAAGTGATCAAAGCATATGGTTTTATACAGACTTGTGGTGAAGCCTATATTTACAAGAAAGTGAGTGGGAGCACTACAACATTTCTGATAAGTATATGTGAATGACATATTATTGATCGGAAATAATGTAGAATTTTTTGGAAAGCATAAAGGAGTGTTTGGAAGGATGTTTTCAAAGAAAGACCTTGGTGAAGCTACTTACATATTGACCATCAAGATCTATAGAGATAGACCTAGACGCTTGATATATTTTCAATGAGTACATACCTTGACAAGATTTTGAAGTAGTTCAAAATGGAACAATCAAAGAAGAAGTTCTTGCCTGTGTTGCAAGGTGTGAAGTTGAGTAAAGTCTCAAAACCCGATCACGACAGAAAATAGAAAGAGAATAAAAAGTCATTCCCTATGACTCAGTCATAGGTTCTATAAAGTATGCTATGCCGTGTACCAAACCTATTTTTTACCTCACCATAAGTTTGGCAAGAGGGTACAATAGTGATCCAGGAGTGGATCACTGGACAATGATAAAAACTTAGTGGAATAAGGAAATGTTTCTCGGTTATGGAGGTGACAAAGAGTTCGTCGTAAAGAGTTACGTCGATGTAAGATTTGACACCGATCTGGATGACTATAAGTCTCGATCTAGATACATATTAAAAGTGGGAGCAATTAGCTAGAGTAGCTCCTTGCAAAGCATTGTAGAAATATAAAATTTGCAAAATACATACGACTCTGAATGGGGAAGACCCGCTGACTAAACTTCTCTCACAATAAAAACATGATCACTCTTTGGGTGTTAATCACATAACAATGTAATCTAGATTATTGACTCTAGTGCAAGTGGGAGACTGAAGGAAATATGCCCTAGAGGCAATAATAAAGTTGTTATTTATATTTCCTTATATCATGATAAATGTTTATTATTCATGCTAGAATTGTATTAACTGGAAACTTAGTACATGTGTGAATACATAGACAAACATAGTTTCACTAGTATGCCTCTACATTGACTAGCTCGTTGAATCAATGATGGTTATGTTTCCTAACCATAGACATGAGTTGTCATTTGATTAACAAGATCACATCATTAGAGAATGATGTGATTGACTTGACCCATCCGTTAGCTTAGCACGATGATCGTTTAGTTTGTTGCTATTGCTTTCTCCATAACTTATACATGTTCCTATGACTATGAGATCATGCAACTCCCGAGTACCGGAGGAACACTTAGTGTGCTATCACATGTCACAACGTAACTTGGTGACTATAAAGATGCTCTACAGATATCTCTGATGGTGTTTGTTTAGTTGTCATAGATCGAGACTAGGATTTGTCACTCCGAGTTTCGGAGAGGTATCACTACGAAAAAATACACTTCCGTGACGATACGTGTTTGTCACTGTAGGTCACGTTTTTTGTCATGCATGTACATCCATGACGATTTTCTGACAGAATCAAGATAGTCATACCTGTGCTGTCATAAAAGTGTTCCATTACATTACCAAAATTATCATCACGGAAGTGTCCACTTCCATGACGATAAATCGCACGTCACATAAGTGGTTTTGTCAAGGGTGACCGACACGTGGCATCCACCGTAACGGAACACCGTTAAGCTATCGGGTCGGGTTTTGGATCCGATAACCCGTGAAAAGCCCCAACCAATGGGGATTTTCCACGTGTAAAATCATCATTGACTGGAGGAGACACGTGTCAGGTCCGCGTTGGCACATGTGTCACTCATCCAATGGGCGAGACGCGCCTATGATATGTTGACACATGGACCGGCCCATCAAGTTTAAATGGGCCGGCCCAACTGAAGGCCCACAAGATTTTGCAGACCATAATGGGCCGGCCCAGCTAAAGGCCCATGAGATTTTGCGAACCATAATGGGCTGGCCCAGCTAAAGGCCCACAAGGTTTTATGGGCCTTAATGGGCTAGCCCAGGTAAAGGCCCACAAGATTCTTGTGGATCATAATGGGCCGGCCTAGCTAAAGGCCCGTGAGATTTCGCCGACATTAATGGGCCGACCCAGCTGTACGCCCACAAGATTTTGAGGACCCTAGTAGGCCGGCCCATTAACTGGCTGCCATGTTTTGGGCCAAATACCGGCCCATATTTGATCCAGTCCATTAATGGCCTGCCATGCTCCGGGCCTAATAGTGGCCCGTATGAGATCCGGCTCGTTAAAAGCCTACCACGTTCTAGGCCAAATTACGGCCCAGATCAGGTCCGGCCCTTTAAGAGGCTTTGGGCTCAATTATGGCCCATATCAGATTCGGCCCGTTAACTGGACACTATGCTTTTGGGCCCACTTACTAAAGGCCCACTTAGTAATTCGGCATGATAATAGTTTTGGCCTGTTAAGGGCCCGTTTAACATTTTGGCCCTATATTAATTTTGGCCTGTTAAAAGCCTGTCATATAGTTGGGCCTAACTACGACCCGGTTTGCATCCGGCCTGCTCGCAGCCGATATCTAATTGGGCCAAACAAGGACCGAGACAATTTTGGCCTGTTAAAAGCCCGTGATTTAATTCGCACAATCATGGGCCGGGGTTCATTTCGGGCTGCTGCCGGCCCGTGAGCTGTTCAGCGCGTTTCAGGCCCAACCTACATCGCGATTGCATGACGGCCCGATTATGTACCATAATTTTATGGTTTGGCCGGTTTACTGCGAAGACAGGATATATATATATATATACAGTAAAATAACTGCAGCATTGTGAATAAGAAAAAAACCTAGACTATACAATAAAGAAATTACGGCATATTACATCCACTGGGCATCAAAGTTCGCCACTATGATAATAAAGCACAAGCAGACAGCAGATTACATACACTGGGCATCAAAGATCGCCACCAGTGCAAATAAACACGCCGACAAAATAATATACAAAACCGACAACACTTCAATAGAGTTCAAGAAAGGTTAGCCCTGCTGGGGAGCTGCAGCGCAAGCAGCTGAGCAAGATGATGAGACTGCGCTTGTTCAACACTTATATCTTCCTCACTCTGAAAGATAAACAAGCACACAGATGACATGTTTTGCACATAAAAGTATCACTGCTGACAATTCATCACATTTCTTACCGAAGAATAAAGTGACACAGTTTAAAATTGCATTAACACAATATGGTATTGATCAGGTCAAGAGATGGCAGGAAATGACAGTGTGAAGGAGTTGGCAGCTTCACAACACCACTGGATTACAGAACAAGAACCCATAAGTATCACTGGTTAGTGTGCTGTCAATTTATACCATTTCAGATTGGCAAATAAAGAGACGGTTTAAATAATAGTAGAATGATATGACATTGTTCATAGTTAAGGCATTGCAGAATATGACATTGTGCTGTAGTGGGTAGGTTCACCACACCACTGGATTACGGATGAAGAACAGAAGCATACATGTAGTGCAAAAGAAGATCACTTGCTCTGTATAGTTTAATTTACATGGTATGAAGAAGGAACTTGGTTGTACAACTGAAAACTTAAATTGAGAAAGGACAAACTTTTGTTTATGAACTACATAATAAACTTTAAACAAGCAATTTGATGCAAACACCAAAAATAAATAGCTATTGCTGTCATGCCTAAGCAAATATATACAACAAAGTTTGAAGGCTTGAGATGGACAAACTTACATTATTGGTGAAGACAGGCTCTATAAAGGCCTTGTCCATGCTGATGGGGGGGGGGGCAATTCAAGAAGTTTACCACAGAATCTTCTTCAAAAGCATTGCCTTTATTCTACATTTTGTTAAGAGTAAATATAGATGTGATAATATACAAAAAAATGGAAAATATTTAAGATAAGATGAAGAGTGATGCTACATAACCAAGTAGCTATAAATGTAAGTGCAGCGATACAGGCAAAAGGTACAGCCAAGAGCAATGCACAGCTAAAATTCTTCAGTACCAACCTTATGGTAAGAGTAAATATAGACCTGATGTGTAGAAAATGGAGGGTGTCGGTGTCAAAACCGGCGGATCTCCCGTAGGGGGTCCCGAACTGTGCGTCTAAGGTGGATGGTAACAGGAGACAGGGAACACAATGTTTTACCTAGGTTCGGGCCCTCTTGATGGAGGTAAAACCCTACGTCCTGCTTGATTTATTCTTGATGATATGAGTATTACAAGAGTTGATCTACCACGAGATCGGAGAGGCTAAACCCTAGAAGCTAGCCTATGGTATGATTGTATGTTGTCCTACGGACTAAAACCCTCCAGTTTATATACACACTGGAGGGGGCTAGGGTTACACAAGGTCGGTTACAAATGAGGAGATATACATATCCGTATTGCCTAGCTTGCCTTCCACGCCAAGTAGAGTCCTATCCTGACACGAGATGAAGTCTTCAATCTTGTATCTTCATAGTCCAACAGTCTGGCCAAAGGATATAGTCCGGCTGTCCAGAGACCCCCTAATCCAGGACTCCCTCAGTAGCCCCTGGACCAGGCTTCAATGACGATGAGTCCGGCACGCAGTATTGTCTTCGGCATTGCAAGGTGGGTTCCTCCTCCGAATACACCACGAAAGAATTTGAATACAAGGATAGTGTCCGACGCTGCAAAATAAGTTCCACATACCACCGTAGAGAGAATAATATTTCCACAAATCCAATCTGCTGACACGCTTTGGCAACATGACATCACGCCATGGCTCAGTGATTATTCGAACCATTTTCTTTAACTAGCCCCGCACATAACGCGAGGCAGTTTCTTGACACGTCTTGTCAAAGCAGAGATCGTGTCCCCCTTATTACGGGATTCTCATCAATACGGGCGTGGGTAACCCAACCGCGCCATCGATTACGGCGCTTGGGGGATAAGCGAGTTTTACCAGGCTAGTGGGGAACATAGTTTCGGCCGCCCTTATAAAGGGACAAGGTTTAACCTTTTTATTCCCACGCCTTCTCCCTCTTTGCTCATCCATTCTTGCGCACTCGAGCTCCAACACCCAAGTCCACACCCTTCGCCTCAACCTTCTCCAACCATGTCCGGAGCGGGAGGCAAATGGATGGCTTCCTCCATTATGGAGGGACACATCAAGAAGCTGCGCGGAGCCGGATACTTAGCCGCGAATATCGCGCATCGGCTCCCTACTGCGGGGCAGATCGTTCCTACAACTGAACCTCACGAGAGGGTAGTTTTCCTCCACCACTTCCTCCGCGGACTGGGGTTTCCCCTCCATCCATTCGTCCACGGCCTCATGTTCTACGACGGGCTGGACTTCCATGATCTGGCCCCGAATTTCATCCTCAACATTTCGGTGTTCATCGTCGTGAGTGAGGTTTTCCTCCGCATCCGGCCCCACTTTGGCCTATGGTTAAAGACCTTCAATATCAAGCCGAAGGTGGTGGGAGGCCAACAAGCAGAATGCAGCGGAGCCATGGTGGGAAAGATGCCCAATGTTATATGGCTTGAAGGCTCCTTCATGGAGACCATAAAGGGGTGGCAATTGGCGTGGTTCTACATCACCGAGTCGCGCGACACCAACTGGGTGGCTGCTCCCGAGTTTCGATCCGGAATCCCCACACGGCTCACCTCCTGGAAAGAGAAGGGCCTGTCCTGGGGTTTATTGGTGGAGCTGGACGGACTCCAGAAATGTATCCGGAATATGGCAGGCAAGAAACTCAAGCTTGTCAACATAGTCCAGGTCATGCTCATCCACCGGATCCTCCCGTGTCAACGATGGGATTTCAACTTGTGGGAGTTCGACCCGGCCCAGCACCAGTCTGAGCGAGCTCTTCGACACGACGCACAAGGACATCTGGAGGGTGCTGTTCAAGGGCGACGAGGTCCCTCCCTCTCTCACTGAGGACCGCGGGCTAAGTGCGAAGCGCCTAGCGCATTCGGCGAGTTCTATACATCTGGTAGGATATTTATTTCCCCTAGCTTAACCATGTGCGGGGTCTGAGCTCCATGCCTTTGACATGATTGGGTGGAGACGTCGGGGCAGATTAACTGTCTGACCCCTCTACCCGAAGACACTGCAGATGCTCTCCTGACAAAGATGCTGACTCCGACTCCTTACAGGGTGCCGGAGAAGACCAAGAAGGCCAAGGGAACCAGAAAGAGTTCCCGATGCCAGGTGTTATCGGACTCATCGTCCGATAACTCCATGATGCACTCCTCCCCCGAAGACGAGGAGGAAGATGAAGATGCTCCGCCTCCAGTCGGGGGAGAC
>NC_041392.1:257061386-257106769 GCF_002162155.2 Triticum dicoccoides | reverse complement strand
GTCCAAGAAGGGAAGGACTCTCCTTCCGGACTACTCCACCACCACCGCCGAAGGCGAAGACGAGTGGCTGCTCAGGGCCAAGCCCATGGCAAAGTCGTAAGTATTCGGATGCCAGAGTAACTCATAGCATACCTTTGTCGCACTGCTTCTCCTAATGCCGAATTATGATTACGCAGACCGCCATGAGCCCGTATCGACGTATCGTCGGATGGCTCCCTAGGCTCGTCAGATATGGATAGCGATCCACTTCCGACCGCCACCTCCCCTTGCCCTACGGACAACGCCGAGGTATTGTCTCAAGAGGCACCGGGTCGAGGGGAGACAGTCCCGGAGGCGCCTCGAGGCGACCTTCCGGATTCGGGAGCAAAGGGAGCAAGGCTCCCGAGGGCTCCGTCGGCCCTCATCCGAACACCGCGCCGGAACCTCCAGTGGTTCTGGACTCAGGCAGGTGGCCTCCTTCCAAAAGGGGCAAGACGCCTGTGCTGGTGACCTCTGTCCATCCAAAGGTACCGGACAGTCTGCTGGGAGCGCTTCGCAGAGCTTCCATCGATGAAGAGCACCACACTATTATGAGTGCGGTGATCCAGAAGGTTCAGTCCGCCAAGAGCGGACTGACTGAAGCCTGTGCCAGCCTTCTGACAGGCTTTGAGGTAAATATTTGAAATATAGGAAAAATATTACCGCATAGATAGTAGCCCCTGATGCTCTGTTCGGTGTTCACAAAGAAAAGCCGAACAGAGGATCAAACAATATCGCGGGAGTCTAATATAAGTATGTCTATATGCGTATGCAGGCTTCTCCGTTGGCCTCTGCCGCACTGACTGCGGAGGTCGCCGCACTGAAGCAGGACCTCGAAGGGTCCAAGGAAGAGATCGACCTTGCCAAGAGGTAGCTCAAGGAGAACAAAGGTAAGTAGTACCTAGTCTATGGATATATATAAAAAGAATGTGATTGCAAAATGACAGGATCATCGTAAATTTGCCAGGGGCCACGACCGAGGTGGCGACCCTGAAGCAAGCGCTATCCGAGGCCGAAAACAAAGTGGCCAAGGAGCGCACCGAGCGGGAAAGGCATGAGGCACGGGTGGGCGAGGTGCAGCAAGAGATCCACGCTCTCGTGACGAAGCACGAGGCGTTGGAGCTTGACTTGAAGACACGAGAGTTCGAGCTTTCCACGACCCTTGAGAGTGCAAAGAGTGTCAAGGACGAAGCCCAAAAGGCCCTCCAGGAGATTGATGCGATGAAGAAGATAGCAGCGGGTAAGGCATTCTATATGCAAAGCAAGCATGTGAAAGTGAATTACTTATTACTTACCCAAATCCGGAGCTCTCCAGTAGCATTCGTAGATTTTCCACGCAGCGTGTCGGATGCCACACAGTTTTACCAGGCCGAGGAGGGAAGCTCAACGGAGAAGCTGTTCTGGTCTCAGTATACTGGGACCGAACACCCGATGCCTCTGAGCGACCAGCTAAAGCAACTGGTCGAGCTGCACAAGGCGGCCGAACAGGCCATGAAGGGCTTTATAGTCCGGATGTGGCCTGGCGACGCCCTTCCCAACAGCTAGTTCGGCCTGGTGAGGCGGCTTGTGGATGCCTGCCCACGACTGGAAGTCATCAAGCGGTCCGTCTGCATCGAAGGTGCACGACGGGCTTTCGCCCGTGTGAAGGTGCAATGGGCCAAGATGGACGCCGTGAAGCTGGTGAAGGAAGGGCCGCCGCAGGGCAAGGAGCATCGCCACCCCGAGATGTACTATGAGGGCGTCCTGAAGGGTGCCCGTGTCGTAGCGGACGAGTGTGCAAAAGATGTAATATTTGAATGAACTTGCTCGTGTAATCCTATATTATGAAAACTTGTTCATATGCGCTATGCAATGCTTGTCTGAATTTAAAATATTACCTTATGTTCAGCTGTTTATCAAATTAGAGAGATGTCTAGTCGTCGGCTTCTGCCCCCACGCCACGAGTGCTGGGGTGTTCGGGATAAACCTGAGCACTCTTGTTCCCATTGTTGGGTCCTTCGAGGGAGGTGCTCAGCACAACGAACAAGGCAATCGGACCATAATGCGTTATCACTCTCACTTAGCCATAGAATTCTATAATTTTAAATTTCGGCGAAGCCCCTAGTATTCAGAAGGACGAGTTCGGGGCGCGACACACGCCTTAAGCCGGACAGGGCCGACTCCTCGCTCTAAGCGGCATAAGTCTTTAGGGACTTGAAACCTCTCGAACAGCGACCAGTCTCTTGCCTTATCATGACAGTTAGTTTTAGCTTTCTCTACCGAGGTGCTTAGCCCAGCAGAACCGGGGCACAATCACAGTAGTTCTCCCAGTGCTACCTTAGCCGATAGAGCGGAACGTAAGATACCAAACCATGGGAGCCGGGAAAACCCAACTATTGAACCAAGACATGATTCGGAGCTGATGCATATAATGCTATAAGTTCGGGGTGCCGCACTGTCAAAAGTGTTCGGACTTCTCACGCCGTATTATGGGGTATGCTTAAGCCCCTAGCGTATTGGCCGTACCAGAGTGTACGGGTGCTAGATGTCATGAATGAACATATATGTATAGAAAGGAAGAATGCAATAATAGTCATAATGTTATGCATTGTTTTATTCAAAAGGGTGTGTTAAAGCAGAATTATACAAGTAGAGCGATAAGCAAAAAGTAGGACTATTTGACATGTCCCTTCCAAGGGCAAGCTGAGGAATAATATTAAAGCAAATATTTCACTCGTTATCGTAATCCACCTGGGAGTTCCGTGGTGTGACGTAGCTTTCTGCCTCCTTGGTTGCTGCATCATGTGTTCGGCAATCATGCTGCCGGACAGGGTTTCTGGAGATTAAAGTCCTAAAAGAGAAAAAATAACAAAGCGGGAAGCCCCTAGTGCGGTTTAAGCTGCGTCTTGGGGCATGCCGTAGTTGTGCCCCCTTCCCCACCTGTGCCCATGGTATTTTTAATGCGTAATTATGTACGCGTGGCATGGATTTCACCGTTTGGCTGGGACCGGGGTGGGGGCCGCATTGCTATGCGAGCTCAGAACGTGCCAGGCGGTCTAGTTGCTGATTACTCCGGGCGCACTTGAAGTTGTCTGGGTCCTTAATCGCCGAACTAGTGGATTGCCTTAAGAGGCTGCTTTGTGCTTCTGCTGCGAGGGCTGCAGTGTGCTCCTTCGTGCGGAGAGAGCGTTCTGTGTTTTCGTTGACTGTGATGACCCCCCAAGGTCCTGGCATCTTGAGCTTGAGATATGCATATTGTGGTACCGCATTGAATCTTGCGAATGCGGTTCGCCCGAGCAGTGCATGGTAGCCACTGCGGAACGGGACTATGTCGAAGATTAACTTTCGCTTCGGAAGTTATCCAGGGATCCGAAGACCTCTTCCAGTGTGACTGAGCCTGTGCAATGGGCCTCTACACCTGGTATGACGCCTTTAAAGGTCGTTTTTGTGGGTTTGATGCTTGAGGAGTCGATACCCATTTTGCGCATTGTGTCATGATAAAGCAGGTTCAGGCTGCTGCCGCCATCCATAAGGACTCGAGTGAGGTGAAATCCGTCAATGATTGGGTCTAGGACCAGTGCGGCGAATCCGCCATGACAGATACTAGTGGGGTGGTCCCTGCGATCGAAGGTGATCGGACAGGAGGACCATGGGTTGAATTTTGGGGCGACTGGCTCCAATGCATATACGTCCATGAGCGCACGCTTCCGCTTCCTCTTGGGGATGTGGGTTGCATATATCATGTTCACTGTCCGCACTTGTGGGGGGAACCTCTTCTATCCTCCGGTGTTCGGCTGCCGGGGCTCCTCCTCGTCATCGCTATGTGACCCTTATCTTTGTTTTCGGCATTTAACTTGCCGGCCTGCTTGAACACCCAACAATCCCTATTGGTGTGGTTGGCTGGCTTGTCGGGGTGCCGTGTATTTGACACGAGCGATCAAGTATACGGTCCAAACTGACCGGGCCCGGAGTGCTTCTTTTGAATGGCTTTTTCACTGACCGGGTTTAGAGCCCTTGAATCCGGCATTGACTGTCGTATCCTCAGTATTGTCGCTGTTAATGCGGCGCTTGTGCTTGTTGCGACGTGATCTGCCATTGCCGTCCTTGGTATTCGAAGTACCATGGTTTTTGATATGTTATTGCTGCGAGCCAGCCAACTTTCTTCTCCCGCACAAAAGCGGGTCATGAGTGTCGTGAGGGCTGCCATAGATTTCGGCTTTTCCTGACCAAGGTGCCGGGCTAGCCACTCATCGCGGATGTTGTGCTTGAAAGCTGCTAGGGCCTCTGCATCCGGACAGTCGACGATTTGATTTTTCTTTGTTAGGAACTGATCAGCCGCGTCGTACACCGGGGATGTAGGTTTCGGTGCTTCCTCCTCCAGTCGGGGTAGCAACCTGCACTTTGGGTAACTCTTGGAGGGGCGTTCGAGTTTATATTCCTCGGCTGCCAGGACTTTAGTCCATCTGTCGGCTAGCAAATCTTGATCAGCTTCAAGCTGCCGCTGCTTTTTCTTAAGGCTATTTGACGTGGCTATAAGCCGGCGCTTGAAGCGCTCTTGTTCGACAGTATCCTTCGGCACGACGAATTCGTCATCATCGAGGCTTGCCTCGTCTTCGGAGGGAGGCATGTTATTATCGTCCTCCGCCTCTCCATCTGCCGCTCTCTCAGGAGGGCTGGCTCCTCCATCCTCCTGCTCTAAATCTTGCTGGAGGGGATTGTTATTGTCTTCGGCACTGTCCGGAGTGCTATTATCTCCGGTGCCGATATCACCACTTCTGCCTTGGCGGGACTTAGAGGGGCGCCGCTGACGCCGTTGCTTGGGTTGCTTCTAGGAGCGGCCATCCTCCATTGTCTCATCGCCATTGCCTTCTTTGGGTGTGTCCACCATGTATATATCGTATGATGAGGTGGCTGTCCAGTGCCCTGTGGGCAGTGGTTCCTCTTCAACTCCCGCATCATCGTCCATACCGTCGATGTCTTCGAAGTCGAAGTCGAGCATGTCGGTTAAGTCATCGACAGTGGCTACTAAGTGGGTGGTGGGTGGGTGGCGAATTTCTCCGTCATCCGCATCCCAATCCTGCCGGACGTAGTTCGGCCAGGCCTCTCCTGACAAGGAGAGAGACCTTAATGAGTTCAGTATGTCACCAAAGGGCGAGTGCTGAAAAATATCAGCGGAGGTAAACTCCATGATCGGCGCCCAATCGGATTCGACAGGAACGGGCGCAGGCGGTTCGGAGTCTGTGGCCGGAGAAAGATCCGACAGTTTGGCAACACGGCTCTCGTGAAGGGTAAGGTCGATATTCAGCTCGATCGCCGCTGAGGATATGGCCTCCGTGACGGGGTCCATCCACCCGTCCATGGATGGCGCAACTGGCTTCGAATTGAGGCTCAGAGTGGCTCCCAGTGCGATCTCCTGAATACGGTCCGATGGTAGAGCTAAATCGTACTCATCGTGACTGCACGGCGCACAAGGCAGGGGCTCGAATCCGTCGAAGATCAAGTCTCTGCGGATATCGGCCGTGTAGTTTAAGCTTCCAAATCTGACCTGGTGGCCAGGGGAGTAACTTTCGATCTGCTCCAGATGGCCAACCGAGTTGGCCCGCAGTGCGTAGCCGCCGAACACAAAGATCTGTCCGGGGAGAAAAGTCTCACCTTGGATTGCATCGCTATCGATGATCGTAGGATCCATCAAGCCTAACGGCGAAGACACAGAGGAACTCTCAATGAAAACACCAATGTCGGTGTCAAAATCGGTGGATCTTGGGTAGGGGGTGCCGAACTGTGCATCTAAGGCGGATGGTAATAGGAGACAGGGAGCACGATGTTTTACCCAGGTTCTGGACCTTGTTGGTGTCAAAACTGGCAGATCTCGGGTAGGGGGTCCCGAACTGTGCGTCTAGGCCAGATGGTAACATGAGGCAGGGGACATGATGTTTTACGCAGGTTCGGGCCCTCTTGATGGAGGTAAAACCCTACGTCCTGCTTGATTAATGTTGATGATATGGGTAGTACAAGAGTAGATCTACCACGAGATCAGAGAGGCTAAACCCTAGAAGCTAGCCTATGGTATGATTGTATGTTGTAGTTGTTGTGTCCTACGGACTAAAACCCTCTGGTTTATATAGACACCGGAGAGGGCTAGGGTTACAAAAGGTCGGTTACAAAGGAGGAAATACCCATATCCGTATTGCCTAGCTTGCCTTCCACGCCAAGTAGAGTCCCATCCGGACACGAGACGAAGTCTTCAATCTTGTATCTTCATAGTCTAACAGTCCGGCCAATGGAGATAGTCCGGCTGTCCGGAGACCCCCTAATCCAGGACTCCCACAGTAGCCCCTGAACCAGGCTTTCAATGACGATGTGTCCGGCACGCAGTATTATCTTTGGCATTGCAAGGCGGGTTCCTCCTCCGAATACACCACGGAAGAATTTTGAATATAAGGATAGTGTCCGACCCTGCAAAACTAGTTCCACATACCACCGTAGAGAGAATAATATTTCCACAAATCTTTAATCTGCTGACACGTTTTGGCAACATGACATCATGCCATGGCCTGGTGCTTATTCGAACCGTTTTTCCTCAACCAGCTCCGCACATAACTCGAGGCGGTTTCTTGACATGCCTTGTCAAAGCAGAGATCGTGTTCCCATAATTACGGGATTCTCATTAATACGGTCGTGGGTAACCCAACCGTGTCTAGGACTCCTAGATTATAGGCAAGTCCAAACGGCCACGGAGAGGACGCTTGATATTCACCCTCTTTATAAAGGGACAAGGCTTTTGCTTTTTCCCTCCCGTGCTCAATCGAATCTTCCCCCCGCCTTGAGTTCTAACACCCAAAGCCCAGGTCAGGTGCTCCGAACCTTCAATCATGTCCGGATCTAGCCTTCAAGGCCAATGGATGCCCTCCTCCATTACGGAAGAAGACATCAAGAAGTTGAGGGAGGCCAGATACCTGACCGCTGAGGTTTCGCATCGGCTGCGTGCCCGAGGGCAGGTTGTCGCTACTCCTGAACCCAACGAAGACGTTGTGTTCATCTCCCACTTCCTCCGAGGCCTAGGCCTTACTCTGGATCCCTTCGTCAGAGGCTTGATGTTTTATTATGGGCTAGATTTCCACGATCTATCCCCGGACTCCTTTCTCCACATCTCGACATTTATTGTCGTGTGTGAGGCCTTCCTCCGCATTACCCCTCACTTCGGCCTGTGGCTCAAGACCTTTGAACTGAAGCCGAAGATGATCGAGGGGCAACATGCGGCGTGCGGAGGCGCGTCAATAAGCAAGATGGCCGGAGCTTCGTGGCCGAAAGGTTCCTTTCCAGAGGTGTCCGGATTATGGCAACATGAGTGGTTTTACATCACGGGCTCCTAGAAGTGCCAAGTGGGCGGCTGCCCCCGCTTTCCGCTTGGGCCCCCACCACAACTGATGTCATGGATTAGCAGAGGTCTAAGCTGGGGTCCAGCCAAGGACGTGCCTATACTGCAAAGCCGCATTCAAGATCTCTTCGAGGGAGATTTTAATTTGGTTGTGGTAATACAAGTTATGCTAGTTCGTCGAGTCCAGCCTTGCAAACGCCGGCCCCTTTGCTTGTGGGAGTTCAACCCAGAAGGACCGCGGGCTATTCAGAATTTCCTCGGCCTGATGCGCGAGGAAATGTACAAGTCATTCTTCGGACCTCAAGTGGAGTGTCCGGATACTACCGAGGACGTGGGCCTGAGTAGAAACCGCGCCGCCGAACAAGTAAGTAATCCTCTAGCCGAACACACCGTCTTTTATTCATGACGTTATTTCTGAGAGATTGCTCTTTGACCAGGACTAGCTAACAAAGGCGAAGATGATCTGGTGTTCGGCCCCCCTCCCTAAGGGCTTGGAAAATCCGGTGCTGGAAAAGATGCTCGAGCTCGCACCTTGCCTGGAGCCCTCGAAGGAGGATACATGGGGGAATAATATGGGTGGTAGCGGGCCCCCATCGCTGCGAGTTCCAACCGAGGGAATGAGCGCCTCCGTGGAGGAGGACAACCAAGGAGAAGAATCCGACCTTGTCTCGCTTCGGGTAAGGAAGAGGACTACCTCTGAAGATCCGGAAACCGAGGCTTCCAAACGGGAGAAGAAATCCCCACTAGAGGGTCCTGCCTTGGGGGGTGCCTTTGCCGCACAAAGTCCGCGCGAGGATCAGCCCTCCAACGAGATGTAAGTAATTAGAAAGTACTTCAATAGTGAATATATATTATCTTTCCTCTAAGGAAAATACCCGAAGTGTTTATCTTGCAGTTCAGATATTAGCCTTCTCAGTAGAGCTCATCTTCGGGGGATATTCTTTCGGAGATGATGGAGAGCAAAACGCCTCCCCCGGACTCCTCCGCTCAAGAAGCGGGCGACCTTGAAGTGTCGTCACGGAGGGCCTCTATGGATTTGTTGAGGCCAGAAGATAATCCTATAGCCACCCGAAGTCCTCAGCATCCGGCTCTTGAAGAGAGCAAACAAAAGGGTCAGGCACCGTCTGGTATGCGGTCGGACATACTGAGGGAGCTGTTGGGGCGGGCAACCATCTCAGAGGAACACCGTACGTTAATGGGTACGGTGATGGAAAGAGTTTCATCCACCGAAAGCGGATTGCATGAAGCTTTTATGAGTCTACTGACGGGCTTTGAGGTACATGAAATGATATACTTTTTGATAGTACCGCACATGTTAAGTGTGCCCTGTGTAGATAGTAGCCCCTGAGACTCTGGTTGTCATCGAGAACGGCAGCGAACAGAGGATCATAGTCCCAGGCAATAACCATACCGCTTTAATGTGCAGGTAATGGGAGCTCCGGTGGCTAGCCGGACTCATGAGTTTGCCGAACTAAAGCGGAAACTAGATGCGGCAGACGCCGACATCGAGCTTGTTAACAGGCGGCTTGATGAGTCACAGGGTAAGTAATGTTTTCCTGGTGAATGTCACATAATAAGAGCAGCATGATGCCAGTATCTTGAATATGTTGTGACTGCAGACGGAGCTGCCACCGTGGAGACCCTTCGGGCGGAACTTGCCCGAGCCAAGGAACAAGCGCGGGTTAGTAATGCGGCTGCTTTGAAGGCAGCCGAAGAGTTAAGAGTTGAGAAGGCCGCCCATTGCGAAAGTAAAGAAAAAATGGCCAAGATGTCTGTGGAATTAAAAGGCACTGCCGACCGTTACCCGTTTCTTGAAGAGGAGAACCGAGTGAAGGCAGCGGACCTTGAGAAGGCCACGATGGCGACCAAAGACACTCACTCCGCTATGAGGGCGAAGAAGGAGGAGCTGCGCGAAGCCGTGGATATTGCGGCTGGGAAGCCCTTTCTGCTGCAGAGGAAGTTCGGAGATCCGTGTTATGCCCCTCTGGATCGGTTGTGGAGTTCGGCAGACGCATATATGGACTTGGCGGCGAGTGCTGTCGATGCGGTCGAATACTTCTGAGATCAGTCAGATTGGGAAGTGGACAAGCTGTTCAAGTCGCAATTTAACGTTCCAGAGCGTCCGCTTCCCTTGACTGATCGACTAGCCGAATGGGCCGAACTTAATAGGTTGTCTGGACTTGCCATGAGGTCCGTCGTAGATCATTTGTGGCCGGAGAAGCCGAAGCCGAACAGCTATTTCAGCTTAGTTCAGCAGTTCCTTGGTGCGGTGCCGTGCATCAACGCGATGAAGAGGTCAGCGTGCATAGAAGGCTCGCGGATGGCCCTTGCCCGTGTTAAAGTATACTGGGCGGAGATGGATGCTACCACTGTTGCGGCACAGGGTTCGGCCATAGGCAGAGTGGCTGCCAAGCACTATTTCGAAGAGGTTCTCGAGGGTGCTCATTTGATAGAGTCCCAGTGCTCGAAGAATATTATGTTTGAGTGACATGTATTCCCATTGTAAACACAATGTTTTTATGAAATTTATTAAGGCTGTGTTTATACTTTTGCCTGAAAGTAATATGGTGCCTCCTGTGCGTCCGTTTATGTATACATGCGTATAACCTGAAAGATTGCAGTCGTCGGCTTCAGCCCCCACGCATATAATGCGGAGGTGTTCGCAGAAGACGCGTGTTCACACTTAACCCAACGTCTTGGTCCTATTAAGGAGGTGATAGCGCAGCGAATGAGGTAACCGGACTATAATGCTTTAACACTTTCACTTAGCCATAGGAGTTTGACGGTGGGGCTACTATATAGCCCCTGTTGGCTCCGCACTCTCCCGAATTCGGGGTGCGTACATGCCTGGCCGAGAAACGGCCCTTCGTTAAGGTGGAGGAATTCTAACATTCTGATAGGTCATCGAGTGGTAGACCAGTCTCACGCTATATCATGATAGTCAGTTTTCGGCTTTCTCTACTGAGGTGCTCGTCCGGATGACCCGGGGCACAATCGCAGTAGTTCTCCTAGTGCTACCTTAGCCGATAGAGCGGAACGTAAGGTACCAGAACATAGGTGCCGGGCAAACCCAACATTTGACCAAAGACATGATTCGGAGCTGATGAATATAAGGCAAAACTAGCAACGCCGAACACTCCCTAAGGTATTCGGTCTTTATGGTATAAACCGGGCCTAAATAGTGCCCTTTGTAAGAAGCCCCTTGTGTCCAGGTACGTGCATTATTCTGACGTGGCCACATGCCAAGACGTCAGCATCCTTCTCAATTGCATTGAGAATTCAAGGGATGTGTATCAACAAGAGACAGTAAAAAAGGTTTACGCAGGGTCTTAATCTAAAAAGAATCCTTGGAGCGAGTCCCTGCTGCACGTTTGCGCATGTGTCTCCATTGTGCCGTATCCTGGACGGGTGTAGCCCGATGATCATCTGTAAAAGAGAGGAACTTAGGTGAAAAAGTTGTCGTGCAAAAAAGGTAGTTTTTAAAGAAACCATGCATAATAAAAATGAGTAGAAATTGCCACTTGTCTGCGCGCGTTGAGACCCCTTGTATTTATAATGGGAGTGTGGCCATCAATCCGGTACAAATTACATATAGCAGCGCCGTACTCGTCTAACCGCGTCCGTGGTCTTGATGACCTATCAAATGCTTTAGTTGATGAGGCCGTTTTTAGTGTGCGGCAGCCAAGGCAGTCGCATTCTCTTCGGCGCACAAAGATCGCTTAATATTTCCGTTCACTGTAATGATGCCACGTGGACCGGGCATCTTGAGCGTGAGGGAAGCGTAATGCGGTATTGCATTAAAGCGAGCAAAAGCTTCGCGTCCAAGTAGTGCTTGATAACCGCTTTGGAACGGAGCGATGTGGAAGGTTAAATGTTCGCTGCGTGAGTTATCGGGGAAGCCCAATATAACCTTTAGTAGCAGGGAGCCCGTGTAGTGAGCCCCTGGGCCTGGCATTACTCCTTTAAAGGTAGTGTTGCTATGGCGAATTTTCGTTGGGTCTATCCCCATTTTGCGGATTGTGTCCTGATATATCAGGTTTAGACTGCTGCCACCGTCCATCAGGACTCGTGTGAAGTGGTATCCGTCAATTATTGGGTCTAATACCAAGGCAGCCCATCCTGCCCGTCGGATACTTGCTGAGTAATCCTGATGGTCAAAAGTGATCGGTTGAAATGACCAGTGGCAGGGCTCCACGGTGATAGGCCCTTGGGCATATTTATCTGGGAGTGCCACTTTGTTTCTCCCCTTGATCACGTGTAACACATTTACTGTTTTGACTTCTGGTGGAAATTTCTTTTATTCCCCAGCATCTTGCTTGAGAGGCTCACTAGTAGAAAAAGGGTCAAACGTGAAGCACATTAGTGCCGGTTTGAATTTGAGCCAGCACTAATGTGTACATTAGTGCCGGTTCCAACGGCTAGCCGGGCCGCTCTCATTAGTACCGGTTCGTGGCGAACCTTTAGCACCGGTTCGTGCCACGAACCGCTACTAAAGTGAGTGGTGGTAGGATGTTGTCAGTCCGGGGCCCCTCCAGCACCTTTAGTACCGGGTCGTATCACGAACCGGTACTAAAGGCCGTCCTACATAGACCCTTCGTCCACCCGAGCTCGCTCTGTTCTTCCCCTTTCGCCTCTCCTCTCTGTTCTTTTCCCTCTTCCTCTCAAGCTCATCACACATTTTGCCCAAGATTTGAAGGCCCCCATCCATTCAAATGATCACAAAGGTTAGCAACTCTTTCCTTTCATCTCTCATTGCTAGATTAGCTCGTGCAATGCTTTATATAGTGATTGATTTTTGAATTTAGTAATTTAGGAAGAATTATATATATGTGCTAGTATTTGATTTATATGCAATTTGAGGTCAAAAATAACACTTAGTTTTGCATATGTAGGTGTGGTTTACTTAGTACCTTCTAAATCTCTGTCGTAACCACCATCGATCGCTCGCAACGTCCCGTCGCCGGCACCACCTTGTGGTGAGCCTCTTGTTCATGAAGTTTTATATAAAAAAATTGATGTTTGTGTGATTTGGATATATAGTTACTCGTATAATTATCTTACCCATAGGTTGTTTGTTATGCATAGTGCCATGGTTTTGATATCTGTCCCCGTCGGCCCTCGTCCGGGTTATGATTCAGATGTGGTATATTCTCTTTTAAAACTATTCATTGCATTTCGTGTTTATGACAAATTATGCCCATCAAGTTGACATAGATATTTCTATGTAGGAGGTAGTTGAACCCGAAATTCCAACCGACCCTATTGTCGAGAGGTTAAATTTAGTTGAAAGAGAAAATGAGGATTTGAAGAAAAAATTGAAAAGAATTGAGGGGGAGAAGATGGAATTGGAGTTGCATGTTCCCTATGTCGTCGCTGATCACAATATTAAGATGGAGAAAATGCGCTTGAAGATTAGAAAGATTAGAAAATATGCCATTCATAGTGAGGCTTGGTATCATTATGCTGTTGGATCAATTGTTACCTTAGTTGCGATCTTGATCGCATTTGTTGTTGCATTTAAATTCTTTAGCTAGAGAGTTATTTGTTTGTTGCATTGAAGTGTTGTATGCTCTTTATGTATGAACTTTATGTATGAACTTTATGTATTGTATTAATTTGATGTTTTCGGTGCTGTGTATTGAAGATGAGCCGGCAATGGATGTACGATGACCGATGCTCTCCCGAGTTCATTAATGGCATGTGTACTTTTCTGCTTGCGGCTGAGGCAAACAAGCGAGCGGATGATTTTATGCATTGTCCATGTGCTGACTGTAAGAATGGTCGCAATTACTGTACATCAAGAACCATTCATGTCCACCTGTTTGAGTCCGGTTTCATGCCCCACTATAATGTTTGGACCAAGCATGGAGAAAGAGGGGTTATGATGGAAGACAATGAAGAAGAAGAGGACGACGACAGCTATCCTGGCCATGGGTTCCCTGAATACGATGATACAACAATGAGGGAAGAAGCTGAGCCGGTAATGCAGGAAGAAGCTGAGCTGGAAATGCGGGAAGAAGCTGAAGAAGAGGCATCGGATGAGCCCGTTGATGATCTAGGTCGGGCCATTGCCAATGCAAAGAGAAACTGCGCAAGTGATTTGGAGAAGAAGAAGTTGCAGTGCATGTTAGAGGATCACAAAAAATTGTTGTACCCGAATTGCGAAGGTGACAAGAAAAAGCTGGGCACCACACTGGAATTGCTGCAATGCAAGGCAGAGAATGGTGTATCTGACAAGGGATTTGGAAAGTTGCTGGTAATGATAAAGGATATGCTTCCAAAGGACAATGAATTGCCTGAGAGTACATACCAAGCAAAGAAGGCTGTCTGCCCTCTAGGGTTAGAGGTGCACAAGATACATGCATGCCCTAATGATTGCATCCTCTACCGCCGTGAGTACGAGGATTTGAACGCTTACCCGGTATGCAGTGCATTGCGCTATAAGATCAGCCGCGATGACCCTGGTGATGTCGAGGGCGAGCGCCCCAGGAAGAAGATTCCTGCCAAGGTGATGTGGTATGCTCCTATAATACCACGGTTGAAACATTTGTTCCAAAACAAAGAGCATGCCAAGGCGATGCGATGGCACAAAGAAGACTGTAAGAAAGACGGAAAGTTGAGAGTACCCGCTGACGGGTCGCAGTGGAGAAAAATCGAAAGAAAGTACGGGAAGGAGTTTGCAGATGACGCAAGGAACATATGGTTTGGTCTAAGCGCAGATGGCATTAATCCTTTTGGGGAGCAGAGCAGCAACCATAGCACCTGGCCTGTGACTCTATGTTTGTATAACCTTCCTCCTTGGTTGTGCATGAAGCGGAAGTTCATTATGATGCCAGTGCTCATCCAAGGCCCTAAGCAACCCGGCAACAACATTGATGTGTACCTAAGGCCATTAGTTGAAGAACTCTTATAACTGTGGAACTGAGCATGTGTACGTGCGTGGGATGAGCACATGGGGGAAGAATTTTACCTAAAGGCATTGCTGTTCGTGACCATCAATGATTGGCCTGCTCTTAGTAACCTTTCAGGACAGACAAACAAGGGATACCGCGCATGCACGCACTGTTTGGACGATACCGACAGTATATATTTGGCTAATTGTAAGAAGAATGTGTACCTGGGACATCGTCGATTTCTTCCGAGCAGGCATCCCGTAAGAAAGAAAGGCAAGCATTTCAAAGGTAAGGCGGATCACCGGACGAAGCCTCACCACCGTACTGGTGCTGATGTACATGATATGGTTAAGGATTTGAAGGTGGTCTTTGGAAAGGGTCCTGGTGGACAACCTGTTCCGAATGACGCTGACGGACGCGCACCCATGTGGAAGAAGAAATCTATATTTTGGGACCTGCCCTATTGGAAAGACCTAGAGGTCCGCTCCGCAATCGACGTGATGCACATGACGAAGAATCTTTGTGTGACCCTGCTTGGCTTCTTGGGCGTGTATGGGAAGACAAAAGATACACCTGAGGCATGGGAGGACCAGCAACGTATGCACGGAAAAGACGGCATACATCAGGGTCATGCAAGCTACGCTCTTACCAAAGAAGAGAAGGAAATCTTCTTTGAATGCCTGCTTAGTATTAAGGTACCGTCTGGCTTCTCATCGAATATAAAGGGAATAATAAACATGGCAGAGAAAAAGTTCCAGAACCTAAAGTCTCATGACTGCCATGTGATTATGACGCAACTGCTTCCGATTGCATTGAGGGGGCTTCTACCGAAAAACGTTCGATTAGCCATTGTGAAGCAATGTGCATTTCTCAATGCAATCTCTCAGAAGGTAATCGATCCAGAAATCATACCAAGGTTAGAGAATGATTTGGTGCAATGTCTTGTCAGTTTCGAGTTGGTGTCCCCACCATCCTTCTTCAACATCATGACGCACGTCCTAGTTCACCTATGCGAAGAGATTAACATTTTGGGTCCTGTATTTCTACACAATATGTTCCGTTTTGAGAGGTTCATGGGAGTCTTAAAGAAATATGTTCATAACCGTGCTAGGCCAGAAGGAAGCATCTCCAAGGGCCATGAAAATGAGGAGGTCATTGAGTTTCGTATTGACTTTATTCCTGACTTTAAGCCGATTGGTGTTCCTGAATCGCGGCATAAGGGCAGACTGGATGGAAAAGGCACGCTAGGAGGGGAACAAATAATATGTATGGATGGACATTCTCTCACTGAAGCACACTACACAGTTCTACAGAATTCCGCCTTGGTGGCTCCGTATATGGATGAACATAAGAATTTGCTACGCTCCAAACACCTGGAGCGGTCTGATGACTGGATTACACATGAACAAACCAGGAGTTTCGCCAGCTGGTTGCAGACACGTACCATGCATGACACCTCTATTGAAGATGACCTGTACTTGCTGTCCCAGTTACCATCTTCAAATATAATGACTTTCAAAGGGTACGAGATAAATGGTAATATAGTTTACACGATCGCCCAAGATAAGAAGAGCACCAACCAAAACAGTGGTGTCCGCTTTGATGCAAAAACCAAGACAGGAAAGGAAACATATTATGGTTATATACAGGACATATGGGAACTTGACTATCGACGTGGTTTGAAGGTCCCTTTGTTTCGGTGCAAATGGGTCAATATGACACGAGGCGGGGTAACGGAAGACCCGCAGTACGGAATGACAACAGTGGATTTCAGCAATCTTGCGTATGCAGACGAAACATTCGTCCTAGCCAATGATGTGGCACAGGTTTTCTATGTGAAGGACATGTCTACCAAGCCAAGAAAAAGAAAAGATAAGGAAGGGAATACATCGTACGATGAGCCAAAGCGGCACATAGTTCTTTTTGGGAAGAGAAACATCGTGAGAGTGGATGACAAGACAGACATGTCAGAAGATTATGAAAAGTTTGATGAAGTTGCTCCATTCACAGTGAATATTGACCCGAGCATCCCGTTAAATGATGAAGATTTTCCATGGTTACGACACAAAGGGACACATGCGAAGAAAAAGTTTCACACCCAAAGATCTGGGATGTGATCGGCTTCACTATAATCACTTTCTTCTGTGTTTCACACCCAGGAGGGAATCTCTATAATAGCTAGGGTAGTTATGTGTTTTGGCATTTGAAACGCGAAGGAATTTTATGTGCAAACAAATTCTTTCATGCCTTTACTGATTTTTTTAAGCTAAATGACCCTGAAATTGAAAAGCATTTCAAATGAACTCAGAAAAGGTTGAAAGTTGGCATGGTATCATAATTTCACCCACATAGCATCTGGAAAAAAGTAGAGAGGGTTACCGCAAAAACTGGATGCACTTCGTGTACTAAATGGACAATCTCTTTCGAAGTATCAGGGTTTCGAACGAAAACTCATCTGTTACAAAAGGCATTCCATTTTTTAAATAACCTAAGCATTACCAAATTGAATATAATGATAAAACACACTAATATTAAACATAATAAAAAAGAATCACTGAAAAATCTATTCTCAAAGTTAAGTTATTCACAAACTAGTGATTCACACAAATTTCAAATAAATCAAAATTTAAACTATTCAAATTTGTAAACTACCAGTACTAACAGAAAGTTTGTAATTTTTTGTACCTAAAGCAAAAATATTCACAAAGAAACTCTAAATAAAGCAAAAAAACAACTCAAACAAAAATAAAGAAAGCAAAAAAAAAGAAAAAAAAAAGCCCACCTACTGCGCCACAGCGGCCTGCATACGACTAGAAACCCAACCTGTTGTTGGGCCAGGATGCAGGCCCGCAAAGGCCCAGTAGGCCCTCAGGGTAGCATAGAACATTTAGGCCCAGTAGGCCTGCTTTGGAGAGGAGCTCGAGGGAGCTACCGCACTGGGGCTTATAAACCAGTGCGGATGCCCCTCGGCTAGCAAGGTGGGACTAAACATTTCGCACCGCACCTGCACCAGTGCACCCCCTTTAGTGCCGGGTGGTAGCACCAACCGGTACTAAAGGGGGGGCCTTTAGTACCGGTTGGAGCCACCACCCGGCACTAAAGGGGGTGCGGTTCCCGCCGCTTGGCCTGGCCAAAACAGGCCTTTAGTACCGGTTGGTGGCTCCAACCGGTACTAAAGGTCCATCCTATATAACTAAACACTTCAAAAATTTCAGTTTCTCCTCTGCTTCTTTCTCCTCTGCCCCGTCGCCCGCCACCCCCGTCTCCATAACCCTCGTCGCTGCCCCGTCCCCGTCGTCGCCGCCCTGTCGTCCCCATCACCGTCGTCCCCATCGTCACCGCCGCGCCGTCCCGGCCCGTCCCGTGTCGTTCCGGCCCGTCCCGCGTCGTCCCCGTCCCCGTCATCGCCGCCCCGTCCCCGTCGTCGCCGCCCCGGCCCGTCGCCGCCCCGTCCCTGTCCCCGTCGTCGCCATCCCCATCGTCACTGCGCCCGTCGCCGTCCCCGTCGCCGCCCCCCGTCGCCTCTCGCCTCGCCGGTGAGCACACACACACACACACACATAGTTAGTTATAGAAATGTTAGAATTGTTAGAATTTTTTCTGTTTTTTAGTTATATAAATAGTTATAAAATAGTTAGAATTGTTAGAAATTTTTCTGTTTTTTAGTTATAGAAATAGTTAGAATTGTTAGAAATTTTTCTGTTTTTTAGTTGTAGAAATAGTTATAAAAAAGTTAGAAATTTTTCTGTTTTTTAGTTATAGAAATATGAGAAATGTTATACAAATGTTAGTTATATATATAGAAATGTTATAATTTTTTTCTATTTATTAGTTATAGAAATATTAGAAATGTTATAGAAATGTTGGTTATATAGCATTGTTAGAAATGTTATAGGAATGTTAGTTATATAGAAATGTCAGAAATTTTAGTTATCAAAATCCAATCATTAAAAAAATGTTACTTTTTGTGGGCATATAGCTAGTATTTGTTCTGGACGATGCCCGGCCCGCATCCTCGTCGTCGACCCGTTTGCGACGACGTCCGGCTGACCCATGTCCGGGACTGGGCTCCGCCGGGCTGGCACTGGGAGGTGCTGCCTGGAGGGGCGCGCCGCTTGATGAGGAACCCGGCCTCGGGTCCCGTTGTCGACCTGATCTCGTTTGGTGGCATTCGCATGGGCCAGTTTTGGTGCGGAGGGAGCCGACCCCGCCGGAGGAGGTACGTCGCCGTGTCAGGGAGGAGGACGAGCACGTCCATCGCTACATGGTTGCGTTAGAGGGCGGCAGGTTCTCCAATACCTGGCAGTTTCTTCAGGGATCTCACTTCAGCTATGATCCTGTGAGGGTTCCTTCTCTTTGGGTGTCCACCGCCCGCACCGAAGGAACTGCGAGTGTCCTAGATTCTTCTGTAGTATTCGATCTTTATTAGCTACCTAGCCAGTGATGTACTCGATATATAATATTCGAGACAATGTATTCGAGATTATATATTATTCGAGACGATGTATTCGAGATTATATCTATTATTCGAGACGATGTATTCGAGATTATATCTATTATTCGAGACGATGTATTCGAGATTATATCTATTATTCGATACGACGTATTCGATATTATATTTGATGATGCTTATTATGTATTATGATTGATTCAGTTTTTCCTTATTAATTGATTGCATCCATGCATTGTAATTTGAATATATTTCTTTTGGATTAGTTAAACAAAACCTATGGCGGACAATACCGACAGAGAGGGAGAAGAGGCCCTGTTCAATATCATTCGCAATCCTCGCGGGCCAGATGATGATCAGAGTGAAGAATATTATGACGGCTCCGAATATCCAAACAACACCGGGGAGGGTGATTTGATATTCGATCGCGACGACCGAATTGATGAAGTCGTGAACTATGAATATGACGAAGAAAATGTTGATCTTGAAACAACAAAGACCGGCGAGGTATATATATTTATATAAGCAGGCATCTGGTGATCATCACATGTTTTAAATGACTTGAAGATATATTAATGAATCGATCTTTCTTCTTTCAGCCATCCGGATCGAGCAAATCTTCAGGCAACAGGACGAAACGAGGCCCGAACAAAAAGTTGAAGGAGGGCGTAAAGTACAATATCGAGGCAATCAAACCTAATGGCGAACCATTCGCGCCTAAGAAGATTGCGGACAAGTTCGTTCGTCAGTGCGGAGTTCTTGTGAAGGACCTACTCCCGATCTCCCTTCAAGAATGGAGAGAGCCATCAAAGCCAAGTCTAGGAGTTACTTTTGTCGACGACAGACAAAAACATTTGCTTTGGGAAATGCTCATGGAACATTTCACCCTACCAGATCATTTCACAAAAGCAGATGTGGACAAAGTCAAGGACCATGCTCTTAGGAAGATGGAGGTTGCATTCAAGAACTGTCGGCGTTCTGGGAACGGGGGTCCCCAGACTTGCCTGCCTGCGGCCTGCGGCGTGGCTCAAAGGGGGGGGGCCAGCACGGCCCATCTTCATCAACACAGACTCAAGACCCTCGCGAGAGGCCAAGCCTCGCGGGGCGAATGACACGGGGCTTCCTCAGGCACGGCCTCATCAGGCTGGCTCGCGAGGAGGCGGAGAGATCAAGGCGGGGTACCTCGTGAGGTGCCCGTGACGCAAGCCATGACGACCAAAGGCGCCAGGCGGGCGCCAGCCACGCAGTGTCCTCCTTTCCCCTTTGGTGCAAAGGGGGCAAGCGCAGCCGCGGAGTACCGAGGCATCAGGCAAAGGTTGCCATTTCGGTGCAACAAGACCAAGACCAGGAGGACTGCAAGACGGAGGTCATCTTGGAGCCCAAGACGGCGTCACCACGAGAGCTTTGTGCAGGCGAAGACTACTTTTGTCAGGATAGCTGGTACTAGTTGTCCCCCTTCAAATTAGCCCACCATTCTTGGCTCCCTTCCCGGTCGATATTTGGGAAGAGGACCAGGGCCTCTATAAATAGGACCAGCCACCCACATGGTAGGGGGGGAGATCGAATCAGACAAGGAGAGAGAGAGAGAAAGAAGGGTGATTGAACTCCTCCCAGCAGTTCATCGCCCCAGCCAAGAACAGACCCTTGCGAGGCTGTTCTTTCTTGTATTTCTCATCATCATCAGCCCAAGAGGTAATCCACCACACCACACACTGGAGTAGGGTATTACACCACAACGATGGCCCGAACCAGTATAAACCCTGTGTCTCTTGTGCTGTTCTTCCCATAGCTTAGATCTTAGCGAGGCGGAGGGGTGCAGGTAGGTAGGAGGCGAAATCTCCGCGCGCACCCTAGTGTTCGAACCTCAAGGGTCAGCCGGAGCCCGAAATCTGACATTTGGCGCGCCAGGTAGGGGTGCGCCGGAATCCACCTTCTACCGCTTCGTGCCCCGTCGCGTCGTCATCACCATGTCCGGCGACCAGGCGGGCAACCCAGATCCATGGGCGGCGTGGCCCGCCCGTGCAGAGCCGCTCGCCTCGGGCGACCCCATGCCCCAGGCAGCTCGCGGTCCGCAGGGCACCGCGGGCCACGGGCGACGCGGACAGGCTTCGATAGCTCTCACGCCGCGGTAGGCGCGGTCGGCGGCGAGGGCCTCCAATCACGTCGTGACCACGACACCGTACACCCGCCGGGAGCAAGCGAACTCGAGGGCCGCGCTCACAGTGGCCCGAGAACTACTGCAGTGCAGGCTGCTGGAGGGCGACCGCGACGTGCTGCTGGAGCGGGTGGCAGAGCTCCTGGGCTTCGCCACCTTGGGGGCTCACCCCTTCTGCACCCAGCTCTCATCTCAAGCCCAGGGCGGCCCGCGCGGGGGCTCCGCGTGCACCCGCGGGCTCCAAGGCTACTCCTACGCCGGCGAAGCTGTCGGCACCGGACCGGTGGCGGCACTGCCCCCGCTCCCGGTCCGCGAAGAAGAAGGACTTGACGCGACCCACGGCCCAAGTGGACAGCCGCGCTACCACCCCACGGTGGGCGCGTCAAGCAGAGCTGCGTGGCACGCGGAGCACTACGGCATGGCCTTTGGGATGACGGCGCCAGAAGAATACGTGTCCCTCATGATGGACCAAGGACACCCTCACGAGGGCGAACAAGGCTCGCTCCTCAGCCCAAGCTGGGGGGACGAGGCGCCAGAAGCTGAGCCCTTCCAGGAGTCCCGGGACGGTCCCATTCGCCACGCTGGAGGCAACGATTATCGGGCACCGCTAATTCCTCAGGAGCAGGCATACGCTAATCATGGATCGCAGGAGGTGCAGGTCGCCACAGCGAGCAGCTGCCCCGCTCCCACAGTCTCCTACCCCTTGGGAGGAGGGCGCAGGGGGCTGCAGGAGAGGGGCCGAGATTCGACATCACCACCGCAGCGTTCGGAGAAAGGTGTTCTCAGGAGGTAGGCCCTCTGCTGGGGAGGTGCCTCAGGGCCTGCCCCTGGCGGAGGACCCGTGGTCGTCGGGGGAACCGCTAGCGACCGCTCTACCCCATCGGCGGCGTCCTGGTTTCTGGTCGTCGTTGATGATACTAGAGTGTGGCGCAAGGCGGGGCCCTCGTCTGGCGATATGAAGCAAGGTCGGTACCTGTGAAGAAGGCCCAGTGCCTGTGAAGCTCGCCGCCCCGTGACACTCTCACGTAATAATGAGTGGGGCTGTACACGCCCCGGAGTCTCAGGGGTGCCGGCCTCAGGCCCTGGGGCTCCCTCCCACGCCTAGTGGTAGCACTTAGCTCCGCGCTGGTGAGAAGACGTCCAAGACTAGATTAGGTGCCGGACGCGGCCTTTTGTCTGCTTTCGTTGCTTTCCCCTTTTGGTTGTCGCTTTCCCCCGCTGGATTCAAGTTGGATTCGAATTTGAGATTTGTGTGTGTTCGGGGAAGGGGTGCTTAGTCTCGTTCGAGCAATTTCTCATGTTTTGGTTACCACCTTGCCTTAGCTGCCTCCCCTCGTGAGCCCCTCGTGAGCCGGGTCAGGCCTAGCTTGCGCGCAGCCCAGACTGCCGCCGCCGCGTCCTCTCAGGAGGGTGTTTTACTGTAGGTCCTACGGATTCAATCAGGGAAAACTCGGGAGACCACAGCCTCCCACAGGCTACCTCAGGGCCAGCACGGGACAAAGATAAACTAGCCGACCAGCGCGTTGCTGAAGCCAACCACTTGGCGCGGGCGCATGGGCAATGTAGCGTCTACTAATACGATGAACACATGTTTTACATGAGTGGCTCCCCCTCCCAAAATGCTCTCACAGCCATCAGGCCAAAACCTGAGTTCTATTCATGCAGGGTAAGGAAGCAGGAACGACGCACAATCAGTCGGATAAATCCCCCAATGCGTCCTCAGGAGCACCACCCGAACCGTTGCTGGCGTCGCTGAACTCGCCATCGCTGTCCGCATCGCCGCCAGCGGCGTCAGGGCCGTTCACCACACCGCCCTCGTCGGCAGCCACGATCAGGCTGTCGTTGTCTGAAGCGAAGGCCCTGACAAGAGCATCCACATTGTCTTCCATCCAGCGCGCTAGGTCATCTCGGACGGCCTGGGGGACTGGGGCAATGGCGGTGTCGAAATCGAAGTGGGGATCCATGTTCCAGAGATGGCTGAAGACGCGAGAAAAGGCGCGCCCAAGCAGGGCGCGGCTCCTCTCCTCCACCAACCTGTCAGCCCTGACCGACCGCGCCTCCAGCTGCGTCACCACGTCGGTGAAGAACTGAAGGTTGCCGGCGTAGTTGACTGCGTGCGGCTCGCCAACAGCCGCCTCGCAGATGTTGCCCAAGGCTGTGTTGGCTCTCTCCCGGAGCGTGGTAAGCATGGGGCCGTGCTCATGCTCCAGGATCCGCCGCTGACGTATCTCGTCCACATTCTGGCGCGCAACGACCTCAGCCTCCTCCACCCGCTGGCGAAGGAGCACCTCGGCCTGGGAGGTGGTTGACTCCCCTTGCGCTACCTCAAGGGCGGCCCGAAAAGCGTCGGCCCGCCGCGTCGCTTCCTCCAGCTTGGCCCTCAAGGCAGCAGTCCTACCTTCAGCCTCGGCCCGGATCAACTCCAGCTTCTCCTCGAACTCGTGCTCGAGGTTCAAGCGCGCCATCGCCACCCGACGTCCGACCTCCTCCAGGACACAGGCTTCCCGTGCAGCGACATCGTCCTCCGCCTGCGTCACCAAGCGCTCCCTCGTCTCCAGACGCTCGTACTCGCGGGTACGTTCGGCGGCTTCCAGCGTCAGCGCCTCCTCACGCTTCTGGAGCTCTGCTGAGTCGCCAGCGGCCACCTTCATCGACGCGAGGGCTGCCTCGCGCAGCTCCGCCTGCTCCTCCAGTGAGTGGCACCAGGCCAGGAGCTCCCGAGCCCGCTCCTCCGCCGCCTTTCGCTGCCGGTCAGCTTCCCGGGCCTCCTAAGCGGCCAAGATCGGGCCTCCCGAGAGGCCACTAGCGACGCCTTGGCCTCTGCGTCGTCAAGATCGCGCTGACGGCGCGCAAGGGCGATGGAGCCCTCCAGCTCGCGCCTCTCTGCAGCCAGGCGCAGGCCCTCGGCCTCAAGGCGCGCTTCTTCACCAGCAAGCTCCTCACCAAGAAGGCTCACCGCGTCAGCCGCCCTTCGAAGGAATCCTTGGTGAAGAGCGCGACGCTCTGGGCACGCTCGAGCACGTCTTCCACACCATCATTTGCCCCGAGCAAGCGCCGGGGGCCATGAATCAGCACTCTCCCTCCGGGCAGGGGGCTGGGGGCTGGCACCCTCGCGACAGTCGGGCACGCCCCGCCAGAAGCCCGGCCTGGAGCCAGCCCGTCCCCAGATGAAGAGCGCAGGGAGCGCCTCAGCCAATCACAGTCCACGACCAGGCGAGAAGCCCACGGCAGGCTGGCTATGCCACAAGAAGGCCCGCGAAGAAGGATCGCGAGGTGCGCAGCGCCACGATGCGCCCCGGGACGGTTTGCCTCTCCGATCGCCCTCACCACAAGGGCTCTGCTGCTCAGAGCGCTTGAGGACGATGGAGGGGGCGAAGCCAAGGGGGACGGCACCTCAGCCATCTCCGCGAGCTCGGCTGGAAGGGGCCTGCGGAGCAAGGATCAGTAAAAGCAACAGAAGGATCGGGAGCTGGGAAAGGAGAAGGCTTACTCATCAGTGGCGAAGTACTTCCTATGCTTCAGCAGGCGACAAGGGTAATCGTCGCCCAGGGCCTCCCTTCTCTTCCAGAGGGCCTCAAAGTCCATGCGAAGCGGCCCAAGAGTTGAGCGCAGGGATCAACCTGCGACGAAGACGGAGCGTCAAGGCGATCTGCGTCAGGGGTGCCTACCTGATGCGTGCTGCCAATCGCCTCGCCAAGAGAAGCAGCTGGAGCCTCAGGGGCCTCAGTCGCAGGCGCTGAGGGCAGCTGCTTGTCACCCTCAGCCTCGGCAGCACGGGCCCCAAGAGCTGCTTCCTCATGAGCATCGCCCGACGCTGTCACCCCGCCGGGAGCCCCCTCAGCCTCTGGCGCCTCATGCCTCCCTGCTCCGCCACTTGAGGAAGAGTCGCCTTGGCCGACTGGAAGGGCAATCACCATCACTGGGTTCTCGCGAGGCCCCTGGAGGCCGGCGGGGCGCGGCCCCCACTCATCAAAGATAGGCATCTGATTCACAAAATCGCCCCTGCTCTGGCAGAGGTACAGCAAGGCCCCTCCCTGCTGGATGCTGCCAGGGTTGGGGTCCCCAGTCAGGGTCAAGAGCGCTGTCCTCAGCACTTCAGGCGTCAGGTCCTCTTCCTGGAGCCTCATACGATCATCGTGCCCGCTGAAGGCCCACATCCGGCGGGAGTGGCGTTGGAGAGGAGCAACACGGCGTAGCAGGAACTCCTTCACCACCTTGGGCGCTGTCACGCCAAGCGACCTCAAGAACGCGAAGCGGTGCCAGACGAAGACGAGCCGGGGGCTCTCAAGCGTCTCCTGGCCCCGGCCCGAATTGGGGACAGTAGGCGAAGTTGGCTTCGATAGCAGGGGCTGGGCACCCCTACATCCACATACAGCTACCGCTCGTGGAACCCAGCCGCGGGCAGAGGGAGCCTGAAGTCAATCCCAGAGGCCGCTGTCTCAGACGCGGCAACGAAGCTCACGCACGCCCAGCATTGGGTAGGGTCAACAAGGCGCAGCAAGAAGAAGTGGCGCAACAAGGCAACCGAAGGAAGGATGCCCATCATAGCCTCGCAAACAAAGGCGAAGACCGAAAGGAGGGTGATGGATTCAGGACCCAGATGCATCATGTGGATCTAATAGTGGGAAAGCACGACATTGAAGAAATCAAAAAAGGGAGGAACCAGACCCGCCCACAGGGCGTCGGCAAAATACGGTACCTCGGTGACTATCCTGTCGATGGAGAAGTGGGACGCGGGCTAGGCCGTCGTCCTCCCACGTTCGTTGAAGATAGTGGCCAGAGCCGAGCTGACCTTGCCCAAGCCCTCGGCAGGGGCCGCCAACGGCGGCGGGCAAGGCGGAGGCACGGGTCTCTTCCCTCTTCCCTTCTTCGTCGGAGCCATGGCGATGGGAAGGGGGGAAGGTTCGAGATAGGGTTGAAAACAGAAGCTGGAGTTCGAGCGGAGGAAGGACAGAGGGCGCTCGAGCAACAGAAAGGGGAGCGGCTGTGTACGACTACGAGTCCGCCTAGCATGGCACAAAATAAGGGGGGCGTGGGGGAACAGTGCCGCCCACATCCAATCAACCGCCACGTGGCGCCCAAGGCCGCTGGCTGTTGGGGCCCACGGCGCTTCGCTCTTGCCCTTCCGCCTCCCTGCATGGTCAAGTCCGGGCGCGCCTTGGGCCCGGGGGCTACTATCGGCGTTCTGGGAACGGGGGTCCCCAGAGTTGCCTGCCTGCGGCCTGTGGCGTGGCTCAAAGGGGGGGCCCAGCACGGCCCATCTTCATCAACACAGACTCAAGACCTTCGCGAGGGGCCAAGCCTCGCAGGGCGGACGACATAGGGCTTCCTTAGGCACGGCCTCATCAGGCTGGCTCGCGAGGAGGCGGAGAGATCAAGGCGGGGTACCTCGCGAGGTGCCCGTGATGCAAGCCATGACGACCAAAGGCGCCAGGCGGGCGCCAGCCGCGCAGTGTCCTCCTTTCCCCTTTGGTGCAAAGGGGGCAAGCGTAGCCGCGGAGTACCGAGGCATCAGGCAAAGGTTGCCATTTCGGTGCAACAAGACCAAGACCAGGAGGACTGCAAGACGGAGGTCATCGCGGAGCCCAAGACGGCATCACCACCAGAGCTTTGTGCAGGCGAAGACTACTTTTGTCAGGATAGCTGGTACTAGCTGTCCCCCTTCAAATTAGCCCGCCATTGTTGGCTCCCTTCCCGCTCGATATTTGGGAAGAGGACCAGGGCCTCTATAAATAGGACCAGCCACCCACGTGGTAGGGGGGGGGGGAGATCGAATCAAAGAAGGAGAGAGAGAGAGAGAGAAAGAAGGGTGATTGAACTCCTCCCAGCAGTTCATCGCCCCAGCCAAGAACAGACCCTCGCGAGGCTGTTCTTTCTTGTATTGCTCATCATCATCAGCCAAAGAGGCAATCCACCACACCACACACTGGAGTAGGGTATTACACAACAACGGTGGCCCAAACCAGTATAAACCATGTGTCTCTTGTGCTGTTCTTCCCATAGCTTAGATCTTAGCGAGGCGGAGGGGTGCAGGTAGGTAGGAGGCAAAATCTCCGCGCGCACCCCAGTGTTCGAACCTCAAGGGTCAGCCGGAGCTCGAAATTCGACAAGAACCACAAGATTCGTGAATGGGCCAAGTACGTCAATGGAGGAAGGAAGACTCCAGTATTCGAGGGAGTACTAGAGAAGCAAAGTGCTCATTGGGACGATTTCGTGAAATTCAAGGATTCGGAATTATCTAAGGAACGGTTGAGAATAAACAAGGCCAATGCCGCAAAAAGGGATAAGTTCCATAAGCTGGGGCCAGGTGGCTATGCGGTGGGATTGCCTAAGTGGGATAAGTCTGAGAAAGAGATGCTGGATGCAGGTGTCACTCCAGAAACAGTGAGCTGGCCCCCCAAGTGCAGGACTTGGTTCTATGCGCATGGGGGGGAGTTGGACCCGAAGACATGCAAAGTTTCCAAGAAGGCATGTCTGGACGGAGCCGAAGATAAGCTACTTGTTGCAATAGAAGAGGCTCGATCCGGGTTGTTCGAGCCCAACAGAGAGAACGACGAGCTTACGCGAGCCCTGGGAAATCCTGAACACCCGGGAAGAACATGAGGCATGGGCGTTATTCCGTGGTATGAGGGGTTTTCGGACTGGAATGCCAACTACAGAACCCATAGGAGAAAGAAGATTGCGGAGGAGAAGAAGAGGAAGATGGAGGAGGAGCAGAGGAAGCTAGACTATGAACGCCTTCAAGGCCTAGAATCAGCGCACGCAGACTTGGCAATCAAATTCCAGCGGCAGCAGGAGCAGATCGACTCACTTAGCCAGCAAATGGGGTCTCAGCAGCTAGCGGATGATCCACCAATGGATAGCACTGTCCCATCCATGCCGAGAAGCAGCGTGGGTTCCACCCCGGGCGACGCATTGCTGGATAGCTACCCAGTGGATGGCATCATGGAGAACACTAACTGCGAGCTACACTTCAAAATGAAGAACATATCCATGAAGGTGGCAGACGCCCTTGCTTTTACAAATCCCCCCGAGGCAACCTTCCATTGCAACCCGATTCCAGCGGGCTATGCTCGTGTCTTGGTTGATGAGGTGGTGGACCAATATTCGGGGCTAGAGCTTGACATTCCTGGAGGTGACGATGAGCACACACTAGGAGAGGCCAACCATCGTATCATCCTATGGAGAAAGGTTTGCATCATCTTTCCAAGGCCACCGACACCGCGTCATCCGACTCCTCGTCGCAGTCCGCCACCGAGTCAGCATACTCCCGCTCCTCCAAGTCCACCAATGCGTCAGGCCACTCCTCCTCCAAGTCCGGCACAGCTTCAGGCCACTCCTCCTCGAAGTCCGGCAAAGAGTCAGGCCACTCCTCCTCCAAGTCCAGCACAGCTTCAGGCAACTCCTCCTCCAAGTCCGGCACAGCTTCAGGCCACTCCTCCTCCTCCAACTCAGCCATGTCAGCCGTCTTCGCCGCCTCAGCAATCAAGGAAGAGAGACGCCTCAGCTATGGTGTGTAGCGGTACAAGTCGAGGTAGTACTGCAGGTATAGGCGGAGGCAAGCGATTTCAATATGGTCCAAGAAGCCTCGTGCCGCTTCCGCAGAGGCCTTACGACAAGTCCGAGGAGGAAAACGTAGCCATATCGAAGGCCGAGGTGGAAGCCCATTTTGCACCAAAACCACCACCGCCGCCAAGGGAGAAAGTGCCTGTGGAAAAGATTGACCACTTCATTCATATGGCTAGATCACCAGCTCCCAAGCCTGTTGACTCAAACTATGAGCGCCACATCAAGAAGTTAAATCGAGCACGTCTACAGAAAGAGGCGAGATCGAGCTCGAGCAAATCAGCTGGCAAAAGGAGCGGTAAAACCGTTCCCCAACTGGGAGAACAGGCGGCGCAATCAATCCCCCCGCTTGTTGTGCCAACAACACATGAGAGTAGGCGCGCCCAATATTATTTTGGGCAAACCGTTAACATTCCCGGGCTGGGCGATGTCGTAATAACCGAGGAGCATATTGCGCAGGCTGAATCGATCGGGATCACTGTTGCACAACTCCTCGATATCGAGCCCATGTCTCCGACTAGAGAGGAGGAAATAAAACGGAAATATGCCTGGGGCCAACCTTTGGTCGAGCAAGAGGAGGTCAATAAGCTCCCAACGAGAATGTATGCATTGCATCAATGGTACATGGACATTACCAAGATTTCCAATCGAGAGTCCCTCATGGTGAATGTCAACGAGGAGCATTACTACCATCAGAA
Source organism: Triticum dicoccoides (assembly GCF_002162155.2). NCBI lineage: Eukaryota > Viridiplantae > Streptophyta > Magnoliopsida > Poales > Poaceae > Triticum > Triticum dicoccoides. The sequence goes on along the minus strand of NC_041392.1, from coordinate 257,077,632 downwards.
AGCTGTGACCGTTGAGTATTCAGAACTTTTTCAGCTATACAATAAAGACACACTCGACAAATCTATCGTCAGTTGCTATTGTCTATAAGTGATTTCTTTCTGTAATTTAAGTCTCAAGCTAGCTGATCATTTTGATCAATCATTACCTGTAATTATCCTCACTATATTCTTTTCTGTGGTATTATGCAGGATGAAGATTTATGAAATGAAAAAAGGTGGACACTATGGCATTGGGTTCGTTGATCCAAATACCATTAATGAATACACATGGAAAATAGATCCATGTCACGCAAAATGTGTAGAGGAAAGCATGCTACAGTTCTTCAAGGAACTCAAATACAATGAAGATATACTACTTCCTTACAACTTCCAGTGAGTCACACTTTCTTGTACTACAAATTCTGTTTTTCCCTACTAGCTATAGCTACATGTTTTTTCTTACATATGCCTGCTTAATTAAGACATGCAAACGTGTGTGCATGCAGATTTCACTGGATCTTGTTAATCATTGAAGTTGATCAAGGAACAGTTGAAGTACTAGACTCGCTACTTAAGAAAGCAAGTGACTACGGCATCGTGAAGGGGATAGTCAACAGGTAATTTCAATCATTATTAACTATATCTCGGCCTATTTTATTAGTTCTTCATTTCCTGATAACAACTATTTAATAACCCATTTATTCATTTTCTTTGTCGGCGGGCAGGGCTTGGGCAAAGTTCATCAGGGTCACTCCAGGCCCATGGAAACAAAGTCTGAAATGGTATCGACCCAAGGTAAGTAATTAAGTAGTACTACCTAGCTGCCATCTCTTTAATACTCATGCTTGATTAATTATTATCTGATCAAAATTCCATTCTCGTAAAGGCCCTGAAGCAGGTGTCGGGGAATGATCTATGTGCATACTACATTTGCGAGAACATTCGCACGATGGCGTCCGAAAGGAGCAAATCTCAAAGACAGGAGTGGGTATGATATCGATTGTCAGAACACTATTCACAACTTTTACACCATTATCGATATCTAGTCACACAACTAATACACATGCATATTGATCTCCTTCTTAACAGTTGAAAGAGGTGCGGGACAAGCTCCTAGCACAGGACCGCATAGTAGCAATTCAAGAGGAAATAGCGGGATTTTTGCTTGACCAGGTCATAGATCCCAAAGGAGAATACTATTACCCGCTACCGCCCCCATGAACCACTTCCAATTGTTATCGTGCTCCGAAGGCACCAATTAGCTAGGCTAATGCCACTGGCTCCGAAGGTACCAATTAGGAGAAATTGTATATATATATATACATGTGTGTATATATGTGTGAATTAATTAATGGTGGTTGTGAGACATTCGATGATATATATATATATATATATATATATATATATATATTATGATCGGTCGTTCTACTAGAAATTCTATTTATATATATGCATAACATGTACAATATGTAGTATCGTAAAATACTAGCAAACGAAAAAGAATTAAATGGAAAACACAAAATTAAATGAAAAAGAAATCATAGACCCAAAACCCCCCAAACATTTTAATACCGGTTGGTGACACCAACCGGTACTAAAGGGCTCCCTGCCCTCGAAGCTGGCTCGTGCCACATGGTTGCCCTTTAGCACCGGTTCGTGTTGAATCGGTACTAAAGGAGGTGGCCTTTAGTGCCTACATTTTAGCGCCGGTTACCAAACCGGCACTAAATGGCCTTACGAACCGGTGCTATTGCCCGGTTCTGCACTAGTGGCTCATCCTCGTCTTTGCTTGGTGTATCCTCCCCCTTGTGTACGGCGTTGAGCTTGCCAGACTGCTTGAAGACCCAAGATTCTCTGTGGGTATGATTAGCGGGTTTACCAGGGGTGCTATGGATCTAACATACTTGGTCCAGAATTTTTTTAGGACGGACAGTTCGTCTCTGGCGCCTTTAAAGGGCGGCTTTTGCTGACTTGGCCGAGAGCTTTTGAATCCGGCGTTTACTGCCGTGCTCTTCGTGATGTCTTCTTTATTCCGGCGTTTGTTATTGTTGTTGCACCGTGATTTCCCGTTTCCATCTCTAGCTTCGGATGTACTAGGGTCGCTGGTGCTGCATCTGGCTAGCCAACTATCCTCACCTGCGCAAAAGTGGGTCATGAGGCTTGTTAATCCTGCCATTGTTCTTGGCTTTTCTTGGCCGAGGTGACTGGCAAGCCATTCGTCACGGACGCTATGATTAAAAGCTGCCAAGGCTTCGACGTCCGGACAGTCGACTATTAGGTTCTTTTTAGTAAGAAACCTATTCCAGAGCTTTCGGGCTGACTCTCTGGGCTGTTGAGTTATATGACTCAAATCGTCTGCGTCCAGAGGTCGGACATAAGTCCCTTGAAAATTTGCCCAGAAAGCGTCTTCGAGCTCTTCCCAGCTTCCGACGGAGTTTTCGGGGAGGCTTTTGAGCCAGTGCCGAGCTGGCCCTTTGAGATTGAGGGGTAAATATTTAATGGCGTGGAGATCATCTCCTCGAGCCATATGGATGTGGAGGATATAGTCCTCAATCCAGACCCCAGGGTCTGTTGTTCCGTCGTATGCCTCTATGTTTACGAGTTTGAATCCCTTTGGAAATTCATGGTCCATCACCTCATCGGTGAAACATAGGGGGTGTGCGGCGCCCCTGTATCTAGGCGTGCCGCGTTGTTCGGATGTTTGTTGTGTTGCATCGTATGCTGGAGAGCGCTTGCGTGGTCCATAGATGGATCTGGTTGCGCCGTCCTTTTGATGCGAGCCATCGCGTGGATCGCGTATTGGCTTATATGTGGCATTGTTTGCCACTCTATGTTGGCCGTGAGGTCGTCTATCCGGCCAGGTGGCCGTTTTGATTTTTGGTTGCGGGGGGTCTAAGGCCTCCTGATCGAATTCGGGTAGTAACTTCCGCTTTGGGTAACTCTTGGTGGGGCGATTGCCGCCGTACTTTGCTCCATCTGATTTGGAGCATGTCTTGCGCAGCCTTGAGCCTTTTCTTCTGCCTTTTTAGACTCCTCGCGGTGGCAACAAGCCTTTGATGGGCATTTTGTTGCTCCGGGTGTCTGTCCAGTGTTATGTCCTCCGGACTATTATCTATGACAGAGTTGGTTTGTTCGGTTTGATTCTCCGCGTTGCCGTGGTCCGGCAGTGGTTCGCCCTACTCTAACGCTGGGTCTGTATGATCATTATTTCTGTTGAGGCAGGATTTGGTGCGGCGCTTACGCCGCGGCTTTGACTGCTTCTCGAGGGGACAGCCCTTCATTGCGTCCTTCCGTTCCTCGTCGTCGTTTTCCTTTGGTGTGTCCACCATGTATACGTCATGTGATATGGTGGACGTCCAGTGCCCTGTGGGCAGTGGTTCCTCTTCGTCTCCCGCATCGTCGTCCATACCGTCGATGTCTTCGGAGTCGAAGTCGAGCATGTCGGTTAAGTCATCGACAGTGGCAACTAAGTGGGTGGTGGGTGGGTCCCGAATTTCTTCGTCGTCCGCATCCTAGTCCTGCCGGACATAGTTTGGCCAGGATCCTCCTGACAAGGAGAGAGACCTTAACGAGTTCAGTATGTCGCCAAAGGGCGAGTGCTAAAAAATATCCGCGGAGGTAAACTCCATGATCGGCACCCAATCATATTCAATAGGAACGGGCACAGGCGGTTCGGAGTCCGTGGCCGGAGAAGGATCCGACAATTTGTCAACACGGCTCTCGTGCAAGGTAAGGTCGATATTCGGCTCGATCGCCGCTGAGGGTAGGGCCTCCGTGGCGGGGTCCATCCACCAGTCCACGGAAGGCGCAACTGGCTCCGAATTGAGTGTCGGAGCGGCTGCCGGTGCGATTTCCTGAACACTGTCCGATGGTAGAGCTAAATCGTACTTATCGTGACCGCGTGACGAACAAGACAAAGGCTCAAATCCGTCGAAGATCAAGTCTGCGCGGACATCGGCTGTGTAGTTTAAGCTTCCAAACCTGACCTGATGGCCAGGGGCGTAACTTTCGATCTGCTCTAGGTGGCCAAGCGAATTGGCCCGCAGTGCAAAGCCGCCGAACATGAAGATCTATCCGGGGAGACAAGTCTCACCCTAGACTGCATCGCTATCGATGATAGTAGGAGCCATCAAGCCTAACGGTGACGACACAGAGGAACTCTCAATGAAAGCACCAATGTCGGTGTCAAAACCGGCGGATCTCGGGCAGGGGGTCCCGAACTGTGCGTCTAGGCCGGATGGTAACAGGAGGCAGGGGACACGATGTTTTACCCAGGTTCGGGCCCTCTTGATGGAGGTAAAACCCTACGTCCTGCTTGATTAATATTGATGATATGGGTAGTACAAGAGTAGATCTACCACGAGATCAGAGAGGCTAAACCCTAGAAGCTAGCCCATGGTATGATTGTATGTTGTAGTTGTTGTGTCCTATGGACTAAAACCCTCCGGTTTATATAGACACCGGAGAGGGCTAGGGTTACACAAGGTCGGTTACAAAGGAGGAGATATCCATATCCGTATTTCCTAGCTTGCCTTCCACGCCAAGTAGAGTCCCATCTGGACACGAGACGAAGTCTTCAATCTTGTATCTTCATAGTCTAACAGTCCGGCCAATGGAGATATTCCGGCTGTCCGGAGACCCCCTAATCCAGGACTCCCACAGCCCTCTTGATGGAGGTAAAACCCTACGTCCTGCTTGATTTATTCTTGATGATATGCGTATTACAAGAGTTGATCTACCACGATACCGGAGAGGCTAAACCATAGAAGCTAGCCTATGGTATGATTGTATGTTGTCCTACGGACTAAAACCCTCCGGTTTATATACACACCGGAGGGGGCTAGGGTTACACAAGGTCGGTTACAAAGGAGGAGATATACATATCCATATTGGCTAGCTTGCCTTCCACGCCAAGTAGAGTCCTATCCGGACACGAGACGAAGTCTTCAATCTTGTATCTTCATAGTCCAACAGTCCGGCCAAAGGATATAGTCCGGCTGTCCGGAGACCCCCTAATCCAGGACTCCCTTAGTACCCACACACCTCTCCACATTTGCAAATAAGGCCTTCCATCGTTCATCCTTTTCTCTCACAAGATAAACAAGTCATACAAATGCATCTTGATGTTACATGCAACGCACGGGCATCTTGCTAGTAAGAATGAAAACAAATGAGAAAAAAAATATTTGGACGGTGGTTCGAAGTCATGACCGCCGGCACAGCGGACAAGGTGGCCTTTTATTGGTATGCTGAGCCGTCTATTTTAACACACATGAGCTGGTTTGGTGATTATACACACACACATGCATGCACACGAACTGCATCCACGCGACACTTACACAAACACATGCACCCACGCACGCACGCAACAGTCACACGTACACACGCAGCCACGCACACACGCAACACTCACACGCACGCACGCAACACTCACATGCACGCATGCATGCACACACCAGTACACCACACGACCAACACATACTCTCACATTCAAGTGCTCAACCTACACGTGCATGCGCACACATCAGTCCCTGACAGACACATACACAACCAGGTGATTCCCATGCACGGGTTGGAGCCTTGTCGCACCTGCATAAATTTGTGTTTATCTGACCTTTTGCCTATGCGAACTGATAGGTGGGACCCACAACGAACGTGGTCAATTTAACTAGTCAACATGGCGCCACACAGACTACTTGGCCGGTCAACAGAGTGCAATCCGATGCTGAGCTGTGAGCAAGTGAACGTATAATCACCGCAAAACGTATATAGTGACCGTAATCAGCTTATTCTGAAGTTCGGTGAACGCATTACGCTTTTCTCTCTGTAGGCTCTCCAAAACTACATCTCTACACGTTCTCGCATGTTACATCTAACAACTATGTAATACAACACTACTACTACACTCTAACACAATAAATCATATGTGTTTTTAGTTTTACTAGATATCATATTGTTACTTATAATTATTAAGTTTGCATACATTAAAATTGCCTTTCAAATGTATGGCCAGTATCATCTACCGCGCGGGAAAAATCCCTCCATTTTCTGTTTAATCGGGTTTGTATCGATGGATTGTGCGAAACAGCAAAACTATAGTACTATATAGTACAAGTGACAGTTCACTGGGCCGTCGTGTCGGCTACTCCTCCATCGTAAGAGTGGAGCGCTCGCTTTCATAAATCTTCTAGTCCCTTTCGCCGACATGTGGGACATCAAGCTACCGAGTCCATGTGCCATTCCGGAATACAGTGCAGAGCAACCGGGGTGAAGCACCCCAGTCATGGTGCCGCCGTAGTAATGAGCAATGAGGCGTCAATTCACAAAGCTGCACCTTTCCCGTAGTTAAGTTGGAGGGACGAAGCAACCATCATTTCACTCGTTGCTGAATCCGCTTCTCCCTCATCTTCTTCAACTTAATCACGTGTTGTTTCTGCCATTGTTCTGCCTCATGTGGGACGCGGATCGGCTTGGTAAAGCACAGACACGTGGGACCGCATGTTAACAAACCGCCAGGACAACGTCCTCCAAAAATAAGAAGCCTAATTCTAGACTTACAAAGGGCTACGTAGCTGCTACGTATACTTTCCATCTAATCTATATATGCCCTCCTGATTTTCAGGTGGGGTGGGCCTAATCCTCTCCTTTAATCCAATCAAATAGTCCCACATCACATCAGTTCGTAACTTTACGTAAACCATTACGTGGATGTAGCAGTGCTCAAATAAGAAACCTCCCCCGCCATCCGCGCTGCAAAATCACCTCCTTTTTACTCATCTCGATTCTATAATTTTTTAGATCAATATAATTGAGATTTTTGTAGATAGCACACAGGAGAAAAACCAAGTGGTACGGTTAAGGGCATCCACAATGTGTAGCCAAATGTGAAAATAGCTTTTGGCATCGTGGGAACCATTGTGGACGGTGTTGCCAAAGCCAAAAAGATGGAATCGAAGCTCCCTGATTGATTGATTGAAGGAATAGAAAAATGCAACATCTCTCCTCTTTCTCCCATGCTTGGACGCATGTAGTACAGTATAGAGCACAGAGTCTACTCCCCTGTCCCTTCTATCACCAATCACAATGCAGTGAGGCGTCAAATCACAAAAGCACAGACTAAGCAACCATCATTTCACTCTTCACTGACTCCGCTTCTCCATCATCTTCTTCGAGAAGCCATCTCACCGCATTAGTTACTCCTAGTAGTACTAGTAAAGGACTTCCTGGATGCAAATAAGGCGGTTGTCTCGGCTTGCAGGCTGCACTTGCGAATGACTTACCGTGGTCTCCCTCAATGGTGTTCTCCGTCGAACGCACTTCGCCAAACCACCCAAAAAAATATCGTCGACGTCACCGCAATAGGGAAGGAAGTCAAATATAGTTACTACCTCCATTTTTTTGTACACAAGGCCAGTATATCAAAATTACAATTTGCAAAGGGACACTAACACTAATAGAGGCAAAATTATGGGGTTAGCAACCAAGGACATTAATATCCCCTACATGCATGCGGAAGTGAGAAGGTTGGTTTGCATGGCGCTGCATTAATCAAGCGATGAGGAGTGAGATGGTTAGCTCTTTGGTCTTTGGAGAAAAAAATACGCATTAATTGAAACGTGAAATGAGGATTTGTATCGATTAAATCCCGCGAAGGAAAACCCAGCCTTTCTTTTTTAACACTAGTACTCCTAGTACGTACGTACTTATCCTGTTTGGGTCTAGGCCTTGCATTGCCAAACTTCGCCACACGTACGTACTCATCCAACCGCCTGAAATGGTAGACTGACCCAAGTCAGGCGACTTGCATAACAAATATATGTTTTTACACAGCAAAAGTCCATAAAAACAACAACATAAAGAAAAATTATCACTGCTCGCGGAAAGAGACGACCTCGTCGTCTTTGGCTGCCGGCGCGAACCAGCCGTCGCTGCCGACGTGTGTCTCCGCATCGTGGTTGTCCTCGGCCTCCAGCTACTCTTTCAAGCGGAGCGTGCGGGCGCTCTGCATGGACGAGAGCACAGCCCGGTTCAAGTCGAGGACGTCTGGTACCGCCTGCAGGAGGGCCTCGATGGCAGTGGCACACGCGCGCTCCGCGTCGAGTCGAGCCTCCGCTGCCCGGTTCAAGTCCAGGACATCCGGTTCCGCCTGCAGGAGGGCGTCGATGAGAGCGGCATCCGCACGCTGTGCGTCGAGTCAAGCCTCTGCCGCCCGGTTCAAGTCCAGGACGTCCGGTTCCGCATGCAGGAGGGCCTCGATGGCAGCGGCATCCGCGCGCTCCGCCTCAAGTTGAGCCTCCGCCACCCGGTTCACATCCACGACATCCGGTTCCGCCTGCAGGAGAGCCTCGATGGCAGCGGCATGCGCACGCTCAGTGTTGAGTTGAGCCTCTGCCTCCCGGTCCTCCTTTAGTATCGCCATGTTGAACCGCTGGTCCGCCTGCACCATGGGGGACTCGGACGCCGGCACGAAGTCGACGTCCATCGTCTCATACCCATCGGGGGCCTTCTGCGCCGCGACCTCCGCCATGAACATTGGATCGGCTTCCTCCTCCTCGTAGCTTGGCTCCAGAGAACTCGGGGATTGGCCCGCCGCAAAGCGAGCTTGGTAACAAAGGTCTGTGGCACCGACCGCCGCTGCGATTTCTGTGCGGCGCTTCGGCGTCAGCATCTTGTAGTAAGTGATCTTGCGGTGCACCATGGCTTTCCGGCGAACTAGGGGATGCTTGATGCGGGTAGGGGATCGAAGGTGGGGGAATGGGCTGGAGATTTGGTGTGGTTTTAGGGTAGTGGCTGGCGTAGGCCGAGCAGCGAAGGTTCTGGTGTGAATAGTGGTTCCGTTGACACCGGTCAAACAGTTTTGACTGTACATCACTCTTGTCGCGTTCGCCTTGCAGCCCGGCATGCTGGACCCTCCACGTCACTCACCGAATGGAACGCGCTTCATCTTGCATTTTCGCTCGCTTGTGGGACCGCAGTTGAGAGCAAACCGACGTCCCTCCCCCTCCCCCGTCCGCGTCATTTATTATACCACCACCCCCTCCGTTTTATGCGGAGTAAATAAAAACAGAGGGAGTATACTACGGATGAGGATCCCCTGACGTGGCCGAACCCATTGAGTAACTGACATGCGGGGCCTAGCAAGCATGGGGTCCGCCAGTAAGTGAACGAAAGGGAGGGTAAGGCGGGGATACCTACGTCAGAGGATCCACTTCCACTATACTACTTTGACCAAATGTTAGAGTAATAATATATGACATGCAACTTACACAAATGTTAGAGTAATAATATATGACATGCAACTTACACAAAGCATACAGGGTCTAATGCGTTTTTCGAGGCTAACTTTGACCAAATGTTAGAGTAATAATATATGACATGCAACTTACACAAAGAATACGGTCAAATTCGTATGTGAAAGGAGTTTCCAATGATATAATTTTCACATTATACATCTCATGTACTATTAATCTTGTCAATAGTCAAATTGGAAACCATCTCGAGTACAAATCTAGGAGTACGTACGAATCTAACAATATTGATTGGGAATTATTGAATGTTGATACATTTTTGATCAAATTAGATATACTTTGACTACACATAAAACTTATATGTAAACTAGAAAGGATAGGAGGGATTATATTGTACGTTCAAAAACGAAACGAACATTGAATACCCTTTATATATGATTTGCGGATGCTATGATCACCGGTTCAAAATTTTGAATCTGCCTTCGGTATCACGTGCCCCACTCGTTCCCTCTCGATTTCATCTCGGGGTCCGGAGACATATTGAAAGAGGACTAGGGTGGGTACATGCGAATGATACTCGGCGGAATGTTCAAATGAGGCATGCGGGAGGATGGACTCGACTGGAGGGCGACATGATCGATGGAGAAGAGGGTTGGAGAGGAATGAGAAATAAGCAAACGCCACATGATTATACTTGAACGGCTCAAATAAACAATAAGTTGTCTCGCTTGGCCTACATAGTAAAAGGCCTAATGCGCAACACGGAGCACTGACGCTCGAATATGGCCGGGATAACAGGGAAACAGACATGTGGGGCACACCCGTCAGGACGACGTAGCACAGACTAGTCCAATGGAGGAGCTGGCCCACGACCTCCTTGCCACCGACAACCGTTCATGTGGGTCGTTGGGGCCAACAACGGGGCGCAGCTCCAGCACCGCCTCTGGACACGGCGACCGCGGTGAGCGATGCGCTCATATCATCGCTAGACACGGCCGGTTTCAGTTTGCCGAGGGTGGCGTTAGTGTTATGGCATGACCAACGGTATGTTTGGTTTGTTCCCAAGGTTGCCCCATCAAAGCATTGGGTAGCCAAATTTTTGGTTGAGGTATTGGTTGCCCATGATTTGGCCGACATTGGCAAGAAAAATGAACTTGAGTTGGCTAGAGTTCATTGGCATAAGAAATGGCAATCATCCAAACAAAGACCAATCTTTGGGTCATGACCAAAATTTGGGTTGAGGTATTGGTTGCCCATGATTTGGCCGACATTGGCAAGAAAAATGAACTAGAGTTGGCTAGAGTTCATTGGCATGCCAAAAAAATTGCAACCATCCAAAGAAAGACCAATCTTTTGGTCATGACCACAATTTTGGCAAGGTGCACTTTGGCCACAATCCAAATACACCCCAACACCCGGCTCGTCGAGGATGCACGGGGCACCGCGACGCGTCCGTGGAGTGGTGTAGCGCGGCCAACTGCATCCTCTGGACCTGAGACCATGCCGGGTCGTCTTGTTTTTTCAATGACATGCGGGGATCGCATGTGAGCAAAGGGCATCTCCAACGTTGCCATGACCGCAGCTAACTACCCTGGCACACCAAAACCCTCGTCCCTCGCGTCGTCGCACGGTGCGTTCCTAGCTGGCGCCAGCTGCCCGCATTCATGTGGTCCGTTCGTATGTCCTGACTTATACAGAGCAGTTGCAGAGTTGGGACAATTCTTCAGGGAACTCCGTAGTAGGAATATCAGGATAGATGCTTTGGAGTGTCTTAGAGATAAGATACCAACTATCATATGCGACCTTGAGAAGATATATCCTCCAACCTTCTTTGATGTGATGGTGCATTTGGCTGTTCATGTACCTGATGAGGCACTACTTAGAGGTACAGTACAGTATGGCTGAATGTACCCTATTGAAAGGCGGCTAGGCACTTTCAAGGGCTATGTTAGGAATAGAGCTAGACCCAAGGGTTCCATTGCAGAGGCCTACATTGCTACAGAAGCGTTGACATTCTGCTCAAAATACATTGAAACAGTTGATCAGCTTAGCAAAGAGGTGGGTGAAGACAATACCGGGCTCAATGTTTTCGATTATTCTGTTCGAGTTACAGGGAAGAGTCGACAAGAGGACAAACCTAAAGATTTGGAAAAAATGGTTTGGTATGTGTTGAATAACTGTCTTGAGATACTACCTTATATCAAGTAAGTGCAGTACTGCAGCTTATACATCGTAATCTACTAAACTTGCAGCACATTCTTATATATTTAGATGTTTGACGCGTTCACTATATTGTGCAGCATCAACAAAGACGAGTTACTGCCGCAAAATCCAAGAAACATTGACAAACTGGTTATGGCAGGATTTGCGAAATGGTTCAAGAACCATGTAAGCTTTTGAAGTGCATTGTCAGTTTTTTTAATATATTGAGTACATAAGATGATCAGTTTGTCTATTTTCTAACCATAGGTTAAGAAGATGCAGGAGGATGGGCATGCAGTTGATGATGCCTTTTACTCACTACCAATGGGTCCTGATACTCAGGTAAGACATTATGAATCTTGCGTTGTTGGAGATGTGCGCTACAACACCCTTGCACGAGACGAAGGCAGGAAGACACAAAACAGTGACATCATGAGCACGGATACGTATGACAAAGAGACAACTGAAATGTATGCTAACATAACAGACATTATTCAGTTGCAGTATATCTCCAATTTCGAGGATCATCGGTGTGTGGTTCTGTTGTGCTGTCGTTGGTATAACCTGTTTTCCAGGATCGCAAAACCCATAGCTGATGATTATTTCAAATCCATCAATGTCAAGGAGGTGTACCAGACCAACGAGCCTTTTATTTTGGCAAATCAAGCAACACATATATTTTTCTTGGAAGACACATTTGCACGTAGCGATGACTGGAGAGTATTGCAAAGGTTTGAGTAGAGAAATTCGTTTAATGAAGTTGCACAAAAAGATGATGCTTACACTGCTCCTGATGTACAAGATAACACAGATGTTCCTAATATCTTTGAGAACCATATGGTGAATGACACCGGTGAAAAGATTGCTTGTCGTGCTGTGGACACACAAGAATTGATCAAGAAGAATCCAATGTTCGAGGACGTTGAGGACGAAGAAGAAGATGACACCGTGGAGAATTACGATTCAGACTGATACACATGGCGAAGATATTGACGCTGCTGCTGCGGATGATGATTACATTGCTTTTGTCGTATTTGCCTGTCAGAAGACGTTTTTTTATCTACTATGTGAAATTGTGTTTGCTATGACAACTGAAACCTGATGAACATGTTGTTTAGTATTTTGCTGTGAGAACATCACTTGTTATGTATGCTGATTTGTGTTTGGTGATTGTATGACAACAAAAACATGATGACATTGTTGTTTAGTTGTACTCATATTTGGCTGTGAAACTTGAATTTGATGACATAGTTTGCTGTTGGACTGCAATTTGCTCGACATCTTCGAATGAGAACAAAGCTGACCCGACAGGGGCTCTGCTATTTATTTATTTATATGAGCAAAAGGGTATATGTCAGGACCCCGACTCAGTACCACATCGATCTAGCATGTAACACATCATATCACTTTGCGGCCTCACGCACGGTATCCCCACGGGTGTCGCCTTACCTTTGCCCGGGACCGTTTGCGCCTTTTGGCACACGTATATGATAGTGTCGCTAGCATCCATATGACAAGGAGCCCGGGGTGACATGGCTAGTCGTAAACCCAAAGTGGCACAGACTTACAGGGACAGGCATCCATGACCCAGCATCGAACGTGTCGGTCATCAACGAGTGAATCCAGCCTGTAGCACTGGGCTAGCAGGACTCCGGTGAACCGGGCTGTAGCGGGCTAACAGGACTCCGGTATCCATCGCGTGACATTTCCCCGAAGGAACAGACACAGGAACGAAGAAGGACACATGCCGGCCAGCCTAAGTGTTCCGGAGCAGTAGCAAGCTACCATGGCTCGGTGGAAACACTAGGAGACATTTCCCGGTAAGAGAGGCTACTAAAGATAAACAACTAGATAGTCAGATCCCACACATACCAAGCATTTCAATAACATACACACAATATGCTCGATATGTGCAAACACAACATGGCATCACAACATGACTCTACGACTCAAGTATTTATTCAATAGGCTCCGAGGAGTGAGATATTACAAACATGAGTCTCATGACCCAACATTCAGAGCATACAATTCAAAGCACAAGCGGAAGCTAATATGTCTGAGTACAGACATCTATAAATGAAAAAGGCTTGAAAGCCTGACTATCTACCAGATCCTGCCGGGGGCACAAGATCGTAGCTGAGGTAACAAGCTAAACGTCGAAGTCCGCGTGGAACAACTAGCGAGACAGAGGTCTCTCTGCAAAACATAAATTAAGCAAACGTGAGTACAAATGTACCCAGCAAGACTTACATCAGATCTAACTACATATGCATCATTATCAACAAGGGGATGGTGGGGTTTAACTGCAGCAAGCCAGCTTTGACTCGGTGGCTATCCTAAACTACGACTGCAAGTAACTCCTTTTGAGGTGGCGCACACGAGTCCACATATTCATCATATCAATACACCACTATGGATCCGCTCCCGTCTCCCTACGAGAACGCCATCCATAGCACTCACACTTATCTTGCGTATTTTAGAGTATCCACTTTCACTTGTCTATGAACTAATATAAGCAACCCAGAAGTCCTTTACCGTGGACACGGCTATTCGAATAGATGATATTAACCCTGCAGGGGTGTACTTCTTCATACATGTTTCCACCACTTAGCATCTGCACACGACATGTGCTCGGCAGACTTCAAGCGAAAGCCGGCGTGGGTGTAGACCACGACCTACCTAAACACTCAAGTCTCTAGTCCAGGTTTATCGCCTATTCGGGTTCCATCCATGAGGAGATCCGGCCGGAGTTTCGCTCATAGCCCCAAACGATGTGAACAGGGTTCCGTGACACCAAACGGGCGCCCGGTATACCCGGCCACGTGCCTACCACATCACAGCCCACCCCTACGGTCAGCGCTGTCCACAGCCTCCAGCATACTACAAACACCAGAAACTACTTGCAACTCCTGGACAGAGGACAAGGGTGAATAAGAAGTCGAGCGGGGTCATATTTCAGGCCCAATGCATGGTAGTAGCTGAATCATGGATCACAAACACAGAACTCAGTTCCTGAGGACGGCTTCAATGAGACAACCCACCATGTACTCCTACATGGCCTGTCACCGATACCTTTTACCAAATCGTGTTCACACACTTAGCTCACACATAGTAGGACATGTTCACACACCTCTGATTCATCCCCGATGAATCAGACCTGACTCAACTCTAAGCAGTAGCAGGCATGACAAACAAACATGAATGAGTAGGCACAACAGGGCTCAAACAACTCCTACTCATACTAGTGGGTTTCATCTATTTACTGTGGAATGACAGGTCATGCAAAGGATAAAGGGGTTCAGCTACCGCGGCAAGTAACAGATGAATCATTGTTGTCCTAATGCAGTAAAAGAGAGCAGGAGCGAGAGAGTAGGATTGTATCGGAATGAACAAGGGGGTTTTGCTTGCCTGGCACTTCTGAAGATAACATTGAGTCTTCATCAGTGTCAACGATCACATCATCGGTATCACGTCTATCGAGAGGGGACAAATACCGGCAACACAGAAGGGAACACAATCAATGCAATGCACAATATGATGCATGATCATGACATGGCAAAATGAATGTGTTTTGGGCTAATGCAACTAGCAACAGATTAAATGAAGTTGGTTTGAATACAAGATTCAAATTCAAACTCCATATGTGATTATTCAAATGCCATTTAATTGATTTGTGCTAAACAGCAGCTATAAGTTGTTCTAACATGCATGAAAATGGTACAAATGGATTCCTTGAATTTTTCTGATAATTTTTCATATATAAATTATTTAATTTGGAGCTACGGTTGAATTTCTATGATTTTTAGAAGTTTTTACAATTTTTTGGAATTTCCTGAATAATATAAATCCAGAAATGAATTATGGCGTCAGCACCACGTCACGGTGACGTCAGCAGGGTCAACTGGGCTGGCTCGGGTCAAACCTGACGTGTGGGGGCCACACGTCAGTGACACAGGACCTAATCCCGGTCAAACCCAGCGCTGACTGGGGTTTGACCAGGGGTGGGGCCCACAGTCAGTGGCCTAGGGGGTTGGTTAGTGCGTCATTAGTGGCTAATGACAGCGCCACGTCACTGGCCACCGGAGTTCGGCCGGCGGCGACCCGAAACGCGGCGGATGTTCACCGGGGTTGCGCTACGGGCGGCGGCTGGACGCGCGAAGGCCACCAGAAGGTAGCCCGTACACGGCCGCACCTAGCTGGCTGCACGAGGGGCCGCGGGGTGGCCGGAGACGACGGCGGCGAGCACTTCCGCGGTGGCCGGAGTTCGGGCGCGAATGGTGGCGAAGCTACGGCGCACTAGAGGAGTAAACGAGGAGGGCTACGTGCTCCTGGGGGTTCACCGAGCACGGTGACGTGCTCAGGCGCGGGCTGCGGTGGCCCTGGCCACGGCGGCGCCATCGCCGGCGGCGATGGGGTTTCGGTCTTGGTGGATAACCTAGCTACGGCACGCGAACGACGAAACAGAGAGGGGGAAACGGACAGAGAGCTCACGTAGACCCTGTAGAGGTGGACGGCGAGCTTGAGGGAGGCCGAACGGGGACGAATTTGACGGCGGCGATCCGCGGTGGCCGAGGAGGGGAATGGCGAAGCTGGCCCCATCCAGGGCTTCCGGCGCCTTCCGTCTTGGTGAGGAGGAAGAGGGAGGACCGGCGGAGCTTTGGGAGGCGTCGGGGAGGCGAGGCGGTGGTTGTGGCCGCGGCGAACGGCGTCGGTGGCGACGGGTCCGTTCGGGCGAGTGAGGGAGAGAGGAAGCAGAGGAGGGGGGGGAGAGTTCGGGAGAGTGAGGGAGTTCCAGGGGGTGGCGTGGCACGCATGGA
>NC_041392.1:257053570-257060150 GCF_002162155.2 Triticum dicoccoides | reverse complement strand
AGAGCGCTATACAGTTAATGTCGACGATCAAACCTAGCACTTGCGCGTGCTCTCAAGAACTTGAGCAATTCCATAATCATCAAGGTTTTACCAACATCCGTGTCAAGGGTCCGGTAACACAACTTACTACCATGATGAATGGTGATGGAGGATGCAGATGCAAAGGAAGATAACACCTTCTCAGATTTCACCCTTGGCGGGGCCAAGGAAATAAAATCTGGATGATCGACCGAGAGACATTTAGCACTCCGCTTCTAATGTTCTCCTTGATGTGCTAGTGTAACCCATTCATAGATATGGTTTGATATCTAGAACATCAAGTAAAAAGGTCGGACTTCGGAACACAGAAATCCATAGGGGCAACTAGGGAGTAAATCCTACGAAATCCCTATGGGGAGGTGGCCAACTTCCTCAAATCAAGATACTACAACAGGAGGTCTTCCGGCTGGGTGTGTTGGCCACGACATCCACCTTACCGGTTATTGAGAGACCAATATTATAGTTCTTGGGGAAATGTTCCAACCATCATATCTGCCTGAGATTCAGATCTGGCTGGTGTCAGGATATTCCAGGCTCATCGAGTCTAGGAAGAAAAATGAAAGTTTGCAACACAAATCGACGAGATGACGTTGCGGGATTCTCGGGAGATGAACTATGAGAGCAAGCTCCAAAACATGAGTTGGTTCTGCTACAAACATGTGAACACGTTGTCCCAGACAAGCATGCCCACATGGTAGTCTTACAATAAAACACTACCGAGTTCTGGTTGGGAACCATCAGCGAGGATATCGAAGTTCTTTCATAAGTCCGGATTAGCTCTTATGAAGATACTCCTTCTCCTTGAACAAATCAGTCAGTGGCTTGGTGTGCTAGGATACACATATGGAATGAAGGTTGCAAGTCTCCAGACCACAGAATACTTCACACGTGTGCATGACTGACTTGCGATGATTCCAGAGGAAGCAACATTGACTTTCTCGAGTCCACGGCGGTAACTTGCATCAAATGCACATGAACTAGAGGAATCACTTCTTACATCCGAACATATGCTTCATGAGCTAGCATGAACAAATGCTTTCAAAAGATTCCAACACTAGCTTAATGTTCAGCAAAATTATGGGGAAGACAAGGATGTTGTCAATGGGCACAACAACAATTCATCTGGGTTTCCTTTTAAAAGGAATTCCATAGTTAAGTGAACAAGTGATAGCATTGGTCAGACCCAAAAGATATAATAGTGTATGCTCGAGGGATCAACCACGAGTAAGACAACATTACGAACATCGTTGGTTCTGATTTGATTTGACGATAACCCATACTCAAATCAAAGTTTTTATCAGGCAATAGGTCCAATAACTGATCACAGGGACCAATCGATGAAGATATCATCTCTCTTCAACACACACTACACAAGAATATCCCTTTGGAACGAACTAAGTCAGGCAAGCTTTTATCTTCCAACTCTCCAGGTTGTTGTCTAGCTTAACCAACTAGCTCAGGGGTATCCAACACGGATTCTTGGAGAAAGGGTGGTTTACAGGATAAACCAACTTGATCACGAGCTCAACATAACAGTCAGGTGACAACCCGGTAACACTTCCAAGAAGATATTTGGAAAGTCACGAACCACCGGTATGTTACTAAGCTCGAGAACAATCTTGCTTTTGAGGGCAAGACGACATGATCAAATGGGTGAGGACTTGAAATAATTCCTAACTCATTGGTCGAGGAGTGCACCAGAAATAGGGACTAGGTAGCACAATCAATCTTAGGGTGACGATTCAATAACCAACACGCTAAGAATGAGGTTATCGTCCATTTAACTACCAAGCAACAGAGTTGCTAGCAATATTGATTTCACACGCCATGATTCATTTGTCGGCATTCCGGTTACAATAACACAGGAACCGAGGAATGAACAATGATGGCAAGAAGTATCACTGTACCAAGAGTTCATAGGATGGTGTGCAATTCCTATAACAATCTCGATATAAAATATGTAATACTCCAAGGTAGAGCAGAACAAAAGCTGGATAAGCAATTTGATCTGCGGAGCACAACTTCTTTGACCCAATCCTGGATAGGGAAGAGGTACTGGAGTTTGTTTCTCCTAGTCATTCCGCGATAGAATGGCTTGACGGACCACAAGAGTAATAGGCATCGATAAACGAACGCACGCATACTCTTGACTATCAATTGATAGACGAAGGTCAGTAGACAACTAAAGAGGGACAACCCAAAGGAACATATAACTTTCTGAGTTGTGGATACATGGGTTGGTATGCCGAACAAAGTTCAACATAATTCTTCCGGATAACCCATGCAGAAAGGTTGAGCTGGCAGAGTCACAATATAGCATGGAGAACTCATAGAGGGCCTGTTGTGATCTTTTGATCCAACAAACTTCTGCCATAATGGTTCATGGTATTTGGAAGAACAATATACCACGGACCTCGAGGACTATCGCAAAGGTTAATATACTAAAGGAACTAGCAACACTATCAACATGATGTAAGTAGGGTGAATATCGGGTTTAAGAACCCAGGAATAGAATACCTACTAACTAAATGGCATCACAGGATGCTTTCGATAATAAAGGCCAGAATCTTCACACTAGGACACAAATCATGGCTAGACCACTAGATGATCCCCTGAGACACCTAGGGTCATAATAATAACTCCAACATAAATGTCAAGGCAATAGAATACCTTAACTCAACAATTAGTGTGATTGAGCTGGCATAAAGGAACATCGAAACCAGAGGGAAAGGATTTTGCGAATGCATCAGACTGTTTAGAAACCTGGGAAGACTCGGACAGCATAACGGCTATAATTGCTCAAAAAGATTTGAGACATGCTACAAAAATGGTGGCATAGCCACTCAGAAGCACAATACCAAGGTTCCGAGATCAACAATTAACATATGGAAGTAGTAGGAACTGAACTGAGACTTAAATCCAACAATCTTATAAGTCCACTGATTAGTAACACGTGATCCTAATAGAAAGAAGAGATAGCCTAGTTCTTAATCCCCGTAGAAGAAAAGATGATGACTCAGATCAAAAGGCCATGAGGTATAAGGAGTAAAAAGAGCCTTACGTTCCATCCCACAATCAATTCCCCTACATATAACTAAAGAATTTCTAGACTCAACATCGACCAGTTTGGCTTGGTAATCCTACAGGCAGTCAAGCTCTGATACCAACGCTGTCAGGACCCCGACTCAGTACCACATCGATCTAGCATGTAACACATCATATCACTTTGCGGCCTCACGCACGGTATCCCCACGGGTGTCGCCTTACCTTTGCCCGGGACCGTTTGCGCCTTTTGGCACATGTATATGATAGTGTCGCTAGCATCCATATGACAAGGAGCCCGGGCTGACATGGCTAGTCGTAAACCCAAAGTGGCACAGACTTACAGGGACAGGCATCCATGACCCAGCATCGAACGTGTCGGTCATCAGCGAGTGAATCCAGGCTGTAGCACTGGGCTAGCAGGACTTCGGTGAACCGGGCTGTAGCGGGCTAACAGGACTCCGGTATCCATCGCGTGACATTTCCCCGAAGGAACAGACACAGGAACGAAGAAGGACACATGCCGGCCAGCCTAAGTGTTCCGGAGCAGTAGCAAGCTACCATGGCTCGGTGGAAACACTAGGAGACATTTCCCGGTAAGAGAGGCTACTAAAGATAAACAACTAGATAGTCAGATCCCACACATACCAAGCATTTCAATAACATACACACAATATGCTCGATATGTGCAAACACAACATGGCATCACAACATGACTCTATGACTCAAGTATTTATTCAATAGGCTCCGAGGAGTGAGATATTACAAACATGAGTCTCATGACCCAACATTCAGAGCATACAATTCAAAGCACAAGCGGAAGCTAATATGTCTGAGTACAAACATCTATAAATGAAAAAAGGCTTGAAAGCCTGACTATCTACCAGATCCTGCCGGGGGCACAAGATCGTAGCTGAGGTAACAAGCTAAACATCGAAGTCCGCGTGGAACAACTAGCGAGACAGAGGTCTCTCTGCAAAACATAAATTAAGCAAACATGAGTACAAATGTACCCAGCAAGACTTACATCAGATCTAACTACATATGCATCATTATCAACAAGGGGATGGTGGGGTTTAACTGCAGCAAGCCAGCTTTGACTCGGTGGCTATCCTAAACTACGACTGCAAGTAACTCCTTTTGAGGTGGCGCACACGAGTCCACATATTCATCATATCAATACACCACTATGGATCCGCTCCCGTCTCCCTACGAGAACGCCATCCATAGCACTCACACTTATCTTGCGTATTTTAGAGTATCCACTTTCACTTGTCTATGAACTGATATAAGCAACCCAGAAGTCCTTTACCGTGGACACGGCTATTCGAATAGATGATATTAACCCTGCAGGGGTGTACTTCTTCATACATGTTTCCACCACTTAGCGTCTGCACACGACATGTGCTCGGCAGACTTCAAGCGAAAGCCGACGTGGGTGTAGACCACGACCTACCTAAACACTCAAGTCTCTAGTCCAGGTTTATCGCCTATTCGGGTTCCATCCATGAGGAGATCCGGCCGGAGTTTCGCTCACAGCCCCAAACGATGTGAACAGGGTTCCGTGACACCAAACGGGCGCCCGGTATACCCGGCCACGTGCCTACCGCATCACAGCCCACCCCTACGGTCAGCGCTGTCCACGGCCTCCGGCATACTACAAACACCAGAAACTACTTGCAACTCCTGGACAGAGGACAAGGGTGAATAAGAAGTCGAGCGGGGTCATATTTCAGGGCCCAATGCATGGTAGTAGCTGAATCATGGATCACAAACACAGAACTCAGTTCCTGAGGACGGCTTCAATGAGACAACCCACCATGTACTCCTACATGGCCTCTCACCGATACCTTTTACCAAATCGTGTTCACACACTTAGCTCACACATAGTAGGACATGTTCACACACCTCTGATTCATCCCCGATGAATCAGACCTGACTAAACTCTAAGCAGTAGCAGGCATGACAAACAAACATGAATGAGTAGGCACAACAGGGCTCAAACAACTCCTACTCATACTAGTGGGTTTCATCTATTTACTGTGGAATGACAGGTCATGCAAAGGATAAAGGGGTTCAGCTACCGCGACAAGTAACAGATGAATCATTGTTGTCCTAATGCAATAAAAGAGAGCAGGAGCGAGAGAGTAGGATTGTATCGGAATGAACAAGGGGGTTTTGCTTGCCTGGCACTTCTGAAGATAACATTGAGTCTTCATCAGTGTCAACTATCACATCATCGGTATCACGTCTATCGAGAGGGGACAAATACCGGCAACACAGAAGGGAACACAATCAATGCAATGCACAATATGATGCATGATCATGACATGGCAAAATGAATGTGTTTTGGGCTAATGCAACTAGCAACAGATTAAATGAAGTTGGTTTGAATACAAGATTCAAATTCAAACTCCATATGTGATTATTCAAATGCCATTTAATTGATTTGTGCTAAACAGCAGCTATAAGTTGTTCTAACATGCATTAAAATGGTACATATGGATTCCTTGAATTTTTCTGATAATTTTTCATATATAAATTATTTAATTTGGAGCTACGGTTGAATTTCTATGATTTTTAGAAGTTTTTACAATTTTCTGGAATTTCCTGAATAATATAAATCCAGAAATGAATTATGGCGTCAGCACCACGTCACGGTGACGTCAGCAGGGTCAACTGGGCTGGCTCGGGTCAAACCTGACGTGTGGGGGCCACACGTCAGTGACACAGGACCTAATCCCGGTCAAACCCAGCGCTGACTGGGGTTTGACCAGGGGTGGGGCCCACAGTCAGTGGCCTAGGGGGTTGGTTAGTGCGTCATTAGTGGCTAATGACAGCGCCACGTCACTGGCCACCGGAGTTCGGCCGGCGGCGACCCGAAACGCGGAGGATGTTCACCGGGGTTGCGCTACGGGCGGCGGCTGGACGCGCGAAGGCCACCAGAAGGTAGCCCGTACACGGCCGCACCTAGCTGGCTACACGAGGGGCCGCGGGGTGGCCGGAGACGACGGCGGCGAGCACTTCCATGGTGGCCGGAGTTCGGGCGCGAACGGTGGTGAAGCTACGGCGCACTAGAGGAGTAAACGAGGAGGGCTACGTGCTCCTGGGGGTTCACCGAGCACGGTGACGTGCTCAGGCGCGGGCTGCGGTGGCCCTGGCCACGGCGGCGCCATGGCCGGCGGCGATGTGGTTTCGGTCTTGGTGGATAACCTAGCTACGGCGCGCGAACGACGAAACAGAGAGGGGGAAACGGATGGAGAGCTCACATAGACCCTGTAGAGGTGGACGGCGAGCTTGAGGGAGGTCGGACGGGGACGAATTTGACGGCGGCGATCCGCGGTGGCCGAGGAGGGGAACGGCGAAGCTGGCCCCATCCAGGGCTTCCGGCGCCTTCCGTCTTGGTGAGGAGGAAGAGGGAGGACCGGCGGAGCTTTGGGAGGCGTCGGGGAGGCGAGGCGGTGGTTGTGGCCGCGGCGAACGGCGTCGGTGGCGACGG
>NC_041392.1:257046735-257052852 GCF_002162155.2 Triticum dicoccoides | reverse complement strand
GTAGTCCTTCTCTCTCTTTCTATTTCTGTTTTTATTTATCTATTTTGTTCTGTGTTGTTTTAGTTTAGTAAAATACTAAACCATTTTATAAAATCCTGAAAATAGTTATGTGGCTAGAGTTAAAATATACCAAACCACATAAAATGTTCCAGTAATTATTGGACATATATTATTTATATATCAAATATATATCCAATGCAAATAGCTATTTATTTAATTCAAAGGCCCAAAATAATTAACTCTGAGATACCAAAAATATTGTTTTGAGTTTTACCTCTTTGCAATATTTTCAGAGACTAAGAGGAACATTTTCTTGGACTTCTTTGAGGAGATTTTAATGTTGATCATTTTTAGAAGGTTTCTGAGGCTTTGAAAATTCCTCAATTCAAATTTCATTTGAATTAAAACATGATGCTCACATGAGGTCTAGCCTAGTGCATAACAGGACCAGGGATGTGACAGTATACCCCCCGATTTTCGTTAATAGAAATCATTAGATGTTCACAACACTAGCCCAGCCTGCTACACAGGTTTCATTCATTACTAGTTTCAGCAAAGTTCTCATGTCGTAGCCACTGAATACATCACGAGTGCTACATACACTGCAAATAAAGAGACAATCATCCTACAGAGCACATCGATTTTGCCCATTATCTTCACAAGCTCTTTCATCTCCTCATTGCTGTCAAGGCCGTTCAGCAGCTGTTGCTTGGCCATGATCAAAGGAACTGCATCTTTAACCTTCTGCTCTGCATCTTCCTCTTCTGTCGTTCCTTCAGTTACTTGTCCAACACCCCAACCTGCTGGTATTGGGATTCCTCGGCTAACCAAATAATCAGCATAGTTGCATTCCCCCACATCAGTAACTTCCCAGAAATACAAATCACACGAATCTTCCCTTTTCTGCCCGAATCAAATTGGTAGATCATCAACCAAACTATTAAAAAAATCAGCAACTAAAAGCAGCAGAACAATACTTAAACATATTATTACCCCATGATTCGGGTATTTGTAGAAGACTCGGCCAGGGTTGCGGATTGTGGTTGAGACGCGACGGATGACTCTGCGTGATTTGCAGCAGTGGCACCACACCAACGGTAGCGGGTTGCGATGAGCAACCGGCTACGGTGCGCGTGCCAGTGAGGGTGTGATGAGACCCACAAGCGATGGTACGGGTTGTGACTTGGCGCATATCTGGTTGTTGCCTGCTGAAGAGCAGGTGGACGAGCAACCAACGGACATGGTTGCTGCGGCCAGAGCTTCTGATGCTAGGCAGAGTAAGTAGAGAAGAGGAGAAGCGAACGTTGGATATGACAGTTTCATTACTTGCAGAGTAGCATAGCACCATATATAGTCATAGTCTAGGTTTGGATTCGAACCAGCTACAGGAGCACGTCTTTATTTTTTCTAAAACTCGGCAACGTCTCTTTACTGGTACACTAGCTTGTTCTGTACGCCTTCTCAAGTCTTTGATTTTCTTTCCCTTTTTTGCGAGGAAGGAAGGAGGACAAAATTGAGAGTTCCTGGGACTCGAACCCAAGACCTCTCAGTTGAAAACCAAGGGTGCTAGTCACTTATGTGGCGAATGTTCCCTACGAGGAGGACGGCAGACGAACGCATTTTCCTCGCAGTTTTCTTCCTATATATAAAAAAGTATGCTACTTGGTGTTAGTCAACGAACGATTGTGCCAACCTTGACCGTTGGATTGACATTCAACGTCTGTCGTGTTTCTTCAGTCTCTTCTTCCTCGAGCCACGAAAGCCAAACCAGCGCCAGCGGGACTGCCTGCTCCCGCCTCCCACGGCTGGCTGTGATCTGCCCCAGCTCCTGTTCGTTCCCGTCTGAGGCCTCAACATCATCCTCCGCCTTGGTTCACTCGCCGCGGTGCCGCCCTCCGGTGTTGTCAACATGGTCAACAACCGAGAGGAATAAGGAGATGACTATACATGGTGAGGATGACAGTAGGGACCCAGCAGCGTGCGCAGTAATTTTGTTTTTTTGGGACGGAGAAGGGTATCAACTGGGTTGTGCGGGACCCATGGCCCGTCTAGCCTAGGCTTTTTATTTCATATGTTTAGCACATGACCAGCCCAGTTTGTTTTTTTCCTTTCTGAAAATTGCTAGCCAGCTATTTTGTTTTTTGCAGAATAACCAACGTAGGCCTACTTGCTTTTCTACGCCCTGCTGGGCCGGAAATCTTTCAAGACGAGGAGGGATGCATTTTGCCCAGAAAATGGGCTATAAGTAATAAGAAATGGGCTATAAGTAATAAGAAATGGGCTGTAAAATGGAAAAATACAGCAAACAGACAATTAGTTCCAAAATACTATTTTCTTTCGGATTTTGATATTTTAAATTTTATTGTTTTTGTGCGGGTAAAATTTCATTGAATTTAAATTAAGGTATATTTAGATTTAAAATTAATTTGAATCTGGCTAGAAATTTTGGGCTGTATGCTGTTTGGGACAGATTTGGATGCTGACTTGTGGGTGTACTAGGTTGACATGTACTTTGGCTTTGTCAACTTAGTCCACAAACGATTTTAGCAGCAGTGACCGTTGGATGTTAATCCAACGGCCGTACTGCTTCTTCAATATCTGATCTTCTTGCTCCAGCCGCCCAAACCAGCTCTGGTGGGACTGCCTGCTCCCGCCTCCCGTGGCCGGCTGTGCTGCCGCACAGGCCGCACCGCCCCACCCTACATGTCGGACCCACCAGCTATATCTTCGCACGCAAGGAAGTGCCTCCTTATTATGCACAAAAATAATGAATACCCCCCTGCTAGCCGGGACCCACCATAGTGGGAGGATGACTTGTGGGCCAACAAAGTTGACGGGGACGGAGGGCTTTGTCAACTTAGTCAATATGAACGATTCTTGCTCCAGTGACCGTACGATGGCCATCCAACGACCGTAGTGCTTCTTCAACCTCTAGTCTTCTTGCTCCGGCCGCCCAAAGCTGCGCCGGTCCTGCCGCATGCTCCTGCCTCCCTTGGCCGGCTGTGCTACCGCGGAGGCCTCACCGCCCCCTACTATTCCCACCGCTGGCCAGGCCCTGCGGCGACGGCAGCCTCACACCGCAGCCGAACCAGTGAACCCTCGTACTCCTCTCTACGCGGGCTTCAACTGCCGCATCTTCCCCGGCTCCGCGTCGTCCCCTTCCTAGGCCTCGCCGTCGTCCACTGCCGTGGTGCTCTCCGCGCGGCGTGGTCAACATGGTCAAGGAACGACTTCCATCGGAAGAGTACTATACGTGGAGAGGATGACAGCTGGGTCCACGGCCACAGCCCAGTTTTTTTGTGACTTGCCAAGTAAGTTGCTTCGTCAGGCCTGTTGGGCTACAAATCTTTCAAGACGAGGAGAGCATTCATTCGGCTGGCCGAGAAAATTGCCCATCAGTAATGAGAAATGGGCTGTACATTTTTAAAACACATCAAACCGGCAATTAGTTTCAAATTTTTTTTCATTTCAAGATTTTAAATTACATTAATTTTTATGCGTGTAGAATTTGTTGGATTTTATATTGATATACATTTATTTTTAAAATCAGTTTGAATGTGAGTCGAAATTTCGGGATTAAAAACAGTTCGGACCGCACCGAAATATGCAAAATTTCGTATAATTTTTTAACCGTGGCCACAATTTGGGCTGTAATGCTAACAAAAAGAATATGGGCTCCAAAAAAAACCTTAAGAATTAGCAAATGGGCTGAAAATTATTAGAAATAATGGCAGATGGGTTGTATAATGTTTTCCACAGATTTGAGGCTTTCCTAAAAAAAGGTTGACGCACAAGCAGTGATTGTTGGATGTCCATCCAACGGCCGTCGTGCTTCTTCAATCTGTTCTCTTCCTGCTCCAGCCGCTCAAACAAGCGTCGGCGGGACTGCCTGCTCCCTCCTCCCCGCGGCCGGTTGTGCTGCCGCGCAGGCCTCACCGCCCCACCGTACTCCCATCGCTGGCCTAGCCATACCTCTACTCACCCACACCTGTTGTTATTCTCCGGCGACGGCAAACGAACCAGGAAACCCTCGTACAGTCGTACTCCCCTCCGTGTGGGAAAGAACTGCCGAGTCTTCCCTGCCTTCGTGTCGTTCCCTTCCTAGGCCTCGCCGTCGTCCACCACCCTGGTGCTCTCGGTGCGGCCTGGTCAACGTGGTCAACGACCGACATGCATCTGAAGTGGACTGTACGTGGAGAGGCCGACAGCTGGGTCCACGGATGCACACAAGGAAATGCCTCCTTATTACGTGCAAAATAATGATTCCTCCACCTGACATCAGGGACCCACCGAAAGGGCCTCTGTATTTCGTGAAAAAACGTTACCGCCGCTGACAGCTAGGACCCACCAGCTATATCTTCACATGCAAGGAAGTGCCTCCTTATTACGGACAAAAAAATGAATACTCCCCCTGTTAGCTGGGACCCAGTATAGTGGCAGGCTGACTTGTGGGCCTACTAAGTTGACCGCGACAGAGGGCTTTGTCAACTTAGTCAATATGCACGATTCTAGATCGAGTGATCGTACAATGTCCATCCAACGACCGTAGTGCTTCTTCAACCTCTGGTCTTCTTGCTCCAGCCGCCCAAACTAGCGCCGGTCGTGCCTCGTGCTCCTTCCTCCCGTGGCCAGCTGCGATGCGGCGGAGGCCTCACCGCACCCTACTACTCCTACCGCTGGCCAGGACATCCCTCTACTCACCGACACCCCCTGTTACTCTGCGGCGACGGCAGCCTCACATTGCAGCGAACCAGTGCCCTCATACTCCTCTACGCGTTGGCATCCACTACCGCGTCTTCCCCGGCTACACGTCGTCCCCTTCCTAGGCCTCGCCGTCGTCCACCGCGCTGGTGCTCTCGGCGCGGCGTGGTCAACGCGGTCAAGGACGGCTTCCATCGAACGTGGACTGTACGTGGAGAGGCTGATAGCTGGGTCCACGGCCGCAGCAAAGAAGTGCCTCCTTATTACGCGCAAAATAATTATTCCTCCACCTGACAGCGGGGACCCACCGGACGGGCCACCGTATTTCGCCCCCTGACTTCTAGGACTCACCAGCTACATCTTCGCACGCAAGGAAGTGCCTGACAGTCGGGACCCACCTGGTCGAAGCGTACGTAGCGTTGTCATTCTGGCCGTGAACGTGTACGTACATATATACTGGTGGATGTAGAGGCGCGCACGTGTCGTAGTAGAGGCGGCCAGGGTGCAAGAAAGAAAATACGGCCACGCATGTGTACATACGGGCGGGGTCTCGAACGCCTACTCGCGCATACGTACGGCGAGGGCTCGTTGACATGGCTGGGTCGGAACGGAGAAACATTGTCGTCGTCGTGTTCATGGGGAGGCAACAGAATGCGTCGTGTTCATGGGGAGGCAACGGAATGCGTCGTGTTCACGGGGAGGCAACGGGATGCCTCGTGTTCATGGGGAGGCAACGGAATGCGTGGGAGCCAACCGGCTGCGTCGGAACGGAATGCGTGGTCATGTTCATCGGGAGGGCTTGGACGGAACAGACGATGGAAGCGAGGCCTGGCGTACCGCACAATGGAGGAAACGGACCTCCTACGTTCGGAACGGGTCCTGTTGATCGGGAGAGGTCTAGCGTACCGCAAAACGGAGGAAACAGACCTCCTACGGTCGAAACGGGGGTCCTGATGATCGGGAGGGGTGTGGCGTACCGCAAAACGTAGGAAACAGACTTGTGTTGGAGCGCTACGGTCGAAACGGGGGTCCTGTTCATCGGGAGGGGTGTGCCGTACCGCAAAACGGGACTCCATGGGATACTGTTCATCTCCACCGTCGAACCCCCTCCAGCCTCCACGAGCTACTGTTCATCCACCGTCGACCCCCTCCAGCCTCCACCTGCGACTGTTCATCCACGGGCTCCTGTTAATCCAGCCTCCACCGCGCGCTACTCCACCGGCTATTGTTCAACCAGCCCTATCCACGGGCTCCTGTTCAACCACCCCTCCACGGGCTACTGTTCATCCTGCCCTCCACCATCTACTGTTCATCCTGCCCTCCACGGGGGTGGTCCTGTTCATCCAGCCCTCCACGGGGTCCTGTTCATCCAGCCCCAACCGGCTCGATCGATCGGGGTCCTGTTCATCCAGAGGC